>NC_070628.1:30158281-30249824 GCF_947347685.1 Pleuronectes platessa
GTGTCCAGGACCTATTCCGCTGCTTCAAAGTGACCAAAACAAACAGGCAATATCTTTTCCAGGTCCTTTACCAGGAGTGAGAAATGTGGTATGCAAGATGAGGGTCTTGATAATGAAGCCTTCCTGCCAACTGGCTGTGACCAGTAACACTCTTCTTTCCAGTATCAACAACCCAAAGCCACGTACTCTCCCTAACTCCCAGCAGAGCAATACATGTTTCTGATTATTGCTGTTGTAAATATACATGTTTGTCATTCAGACTCAAGATCATCTAGTACTGCATTTGTAAGGACAAAAGTAGGGATTGACACCAGACTGGATAGTGCATTTCTGTAAAAACAATCCTCAGCATACAGCTTCTGCTGTCTAGGCAGCAGACTTTTTTACTCAGAATCAAACTCAACAGCACTTCCCTGGGTCTAAATGACAAAATAGTGTTATCATTCAGTGGAGCTGATAACTAAGAAAGTGAGATGGCTCAGTATGTTGCTTGCATGCAAACATAAACAGAGTCACTCCAATGACGTAGTGTCTTCTTGAGTATTTTCCCAATTACAGTGATCCTGGAGATATGTCCATCAGGATCCCTAAATAGTTTTTCAGGGGTCTTTGGGAGGTCTTCAGAGCTCTTCAGTGACTATTAAAGGGTTAGTAGATGTACAGCATGTCCCTTCAAAAAAATTTAAATTACAGTGGCCATGACCAGACCTAAAGCTCAGGTTAAAATATGATAAGCCAACTTGTTTTTTTTCCTTTTCATACTTTGATTTAAAGATACACCTTCTCAAGTTTTGGTTGCTACTGAACACGACAAAAAAAATTAGGGAGTGTGTCTTTAAAGATATTTTCAATGCTAATGGGTTATCTGAACATTCTTTTCCCACCTTAAGTGACCTACTCATTCAAATAATCCTTCCATTAGATTTCTATTAAACATTTACTAAGATATAAATTGTAACAGTATTACTGTTTATTATAATATTAAAGCATTAAACATGTGTCACACTGAGTGCTTTATCCTAAATATTTAATCAATGGTCAGTGTCATTCATCGGCAAAGCAACATGCTGCTACAGCTGTGCTTGCTGCAATTTATTTATTTATTTTTGAAAGATTTCCACCAAGATTCGTAACAGCTTGGTGAATTCCCCTTTTTCTTAGCAGGTTTTTGGAGTGGCGAGAAAGTGTATATCAAATTGTTGGAAAGCTCATAAAGGCCATGATTTGGTATAAGATATATACATATACGGTGCACAGATGTTTCCCCACTAACTGAATATTTGTGGAGAATAATATGTCCTTGTGATGGAATATTTAGCAAATTTGACTCCCTTGGGACTGCTAACAAAAGGGACATTAGTCTTCTAGTTGTTATTTTAATTAAGATCAAACTAGAAAACTTGATTTATTAAGGTAATTTAGTCTTCAGTCATAACAACCACAGCTTTTTGGGAAGTAATTTGATAGCTCTCCTTTTCTCTCTCTGGGCTGAACTTGAAGTAGCTGTGAAGACAAAACCGCGCATCTAAACTACCGATTCATATTTAAGTAAAAGAAAGAACGCTATGTAACTGAATAGGTTGAGATAACTTTAGATGATTCGAACATTATTGCCATAGTCTATTGGACAAGTTAAAAACAATAACCTTGGCCGTTGAATAGAGACAAATGAAAAGTGAAACTTCACGTAAACCTTGGCATTGCGTCGGACTTTTTTTCGTGGGGAAGTGGTCCCGTGGTTCCCGTGGATCACAATATGAGCTCGGATGTCAAACTTTCTGTTAAATCTGAATGTAAAAGTTTTACTGTATGGAATGGCAACGACTATATCGCAGTGGAGTATGGCTTTCTTAATGCTATTATTACTATTCTAATAATAATAATAATTATTATTATTATTATTTGGAATTATAGTTATTCGTTTTAAAACGCTCATTCATAAGATTATACTGCAAATGTTTAAGCCGCTTTTTCTGAGCTTGGATATGGTCTGATAGTATTTTTTTCAGAATAGGGGTCCCTCTGGAGGCAGTATAAATTATTAATATAGAGGGACAGCAAAAGTTAATCCAAACGCAACATAATATTTGATAATAAACCTCTTTTATGCATTCATGTTTTTTTAGTTAAAGACCTAAAACGATATTTAACTAATTATCTATTGTAATTATAAACTGCAGTCATTTGGTACAATGCCATTAACCTACATTTTATCACAAATATATATTATATTATGCTTATCAATACAGGCAGATAAACATTAACAAATGATAATTGAGATGAAATATATTAGTATAACCTTTTCATTTTCATGCATTTTAGCCAACAAAAACGAAGCTAGTACTCTTCTCTCCTCCCTCCCCCCCCCCCCCCCCCCCCCCATTATGATTTTATTCCAAGATTTCCTTTATTTATGGAGAGCAAGAATTGAAATTAAAGGGTTATTTGGATTAACTATGGATAAAAAATGTCCTCTTTCAAATTTACCTGTGTGAATGTGAATCTAAATATAAACACATGTTTTAGCAATTTATTAAATGTGTTTAAGTAAAAAAAGAACTGACATTCGTTGCAAAGCGTGCATGCTCCTGTCTGACGACCTTCACAGTGTAACCATTTACACAAAGTAATAACACACAATCAAACGGGGCCCATCAGAATATACCAGCATTGGCGGCGGGGGACTTTATCACACATGACACACTTGACAAGAAACGTGTAGTAAACAGAGGATAACTGATGCTGACTTGTAGAACTATACATGGAATAGTAACGATGACACATCATATTTATATAATTTGTGATGCAATACTCTGGGTCTAATTGTCTTAATTCTCTTCCAGATTTATGATCATTCTGTAAATTGAGAGGATATGCTCGATCGTACAGCCAATGTCAAAGTAGCTTCAGTCTGAAAATTGCACTATTCCGCTCTTTAACTAAATGTTCGCAGGTGTAGGGAGTGCGATTAGATATCAAACTGAACAGTATTATAATACTGATATAGAAATGTTTTTATCCTTCAGTTGATGTCGCTGTAATACAGCTGTGTAGGTCTGAGCTGATCTCACATAATTTGACGACTTTAATTACTACATTTGAATAAGAAAAATATGACTAATCTGAATTATCCGGCTGAAAAAACTCCAACGAGCCTCCTGTTGTATGTCCCTAAAGCTTATGTTGTAAGACTTGACTGGTGTTTAAAGTACACTCACTGGTAGCTGTGCTGCTGGAGCTGCGCCGCTCCTCCTCTCTGTCGTCTGCGGTTACTGCTGCCAGATCATCAACTTTTTCAAGCTTTTGGATTTTTCTGGAGTGTAACTTCTTTCTTCCGAACTTTTCAGCCACACTTTCTGTGGAAAGCGAGCGTCCGACAATCCACAGACGACTGCTTCGGTGTTTAAATCAGTATGAACACATTGCCGCACATAATGGACGAGACGTAGGACTGAATTGAACTTTCCCAAACATATGTCGCATTTTAGATGTAACTTTAAATGTCTATTAATAACACAAGAATACATTTCAAGAGGACCAAATAGAATTGGCTCAACATTGTGTCTGGTAATGTGGAGAACATTCGGCCTTGTGTGAACATAAATTTACTTCAATTCAGATATTATTGTCGAAAATGCATGTACCTCGTTATAAAAGGGGATTAGCATTTCAAACTGTGTAAAAAAAAAACAGTTTAAAACTTTTAGAATACATTATCAAATAATTAGTTTTCATTTTGTAAACATTTCGGGCAGCTGCTTGCCCATAAGCTACATAACTTCCAACTCACTTATTCTTGACCTTGTAATGGTTGCAGTGGTGCAAAGGCGATGTGTGTGTGGTTGCAGGTCTATTTAGCAGGCCCACTGAAGTTTAAGACTAGTAAACAGACCCCGAAGACGGGGTCGGGGTGAGATTTGCCATTGGTTGATGAATGTTGAGAAGTCCGTTTCTCCTCCCCGGTAGTAGAGATGACGTAGTAACTCAGACATGGTCTGTCCCTCCCTCCCTCATCGAGACTGTCTTTAGAGCTCAGTATCCACTAGCCAGTGGTGACCCGGTGCTTGCCAAGAAAGGTTCTGCCTTGCCAGGGGGGACTCTGCGGCATACAACTACCAACTGTTACCAGCTGACTCAGAGAAGAAAAAGATGAATTTGCCCATAGTGAAGGAAAAGGAGAAACACACTCTGTGACGAATGGAGAACGGGTAACAGAAGATGCTGTGACTTTATTACGAGGGGTGGAAGGAGAGGAACAATCTTGTAGAGGAGGAATTGTGTGGAAAGAACAGAGCAGCCCACCATTCACAGATCTAGCCCGGGTGCAGTCTAATGCCTCAGACGTGACAGTCTGCATTTCAGTCGCTCCTGTTGGACCCCGCTGAGGAGCCGACTCAAGATGCAATCCGCAGCGGACAACCGTTAAACGGCGAAGGCGAGCCTGCAGCATCCGACAAAGACAGGCGTGTCTGTGTGTGTGTGTGTGTGTGTGTGTGTGTGTGTGTGTGTGTGTGTGTGTGTGTGTGTGTGTGTGTGTGTGTGTGTGTGTGTGTGTGTGTGGGTGGGTGGGTGGGTGGGTGGGTGGGTGCGTGCGTGTGTGTGTGTCTGGGTGGTGGGGGCTCCTGAGTGCGTGTTTGTGTCACCATGAGTCTTGTCTCGGGCTTCCCTCACCACCCGGTCATGCACCATCACGACAGCCATCACTATTCCTTGCATGCTGCGACTGCTAGTCGATGTCACGAGGACTCCGGAGCTCCTCCTTACTTCACGAGCTGGCTGATAAGCCACGCGGATATGTCTCCCACTGAGTATAGCCTTGCGCCCGGCTACAGTCCAGAGTACCATGGCAATAACAGCGGCGGGTCCACTGGCGGCCTTGACCCCCACCATCATCATCACCACCACTATGGGCCTGGCACTTTGGTTCCGGGGGCCGGAACCCTTTCAGTTAACGGAGCTACGGTCGGTATGCACCTCCACCACCACACACATCCTCGGACTGTGAAGCGGAGACCTACGGCCAACCGTAAAGAGAGGCGGCGGACCCAGAGCATTAACTCGGCCTTTGCGGAGCTGAGAGAGTGTATTCCCAACGTCCCGGCAGACACCAAGCTGTCCAAGATTAAGACACTGCGGCTGGCTACCAGCTACATCTCGTACCTGATGGACATCCTGGACAAGGACGGACAGCACGGAGACACACAGGCTTTCAAGGCCGAGCTGAAAAAGTCGGAGGTTAGGGAGGAGCGGAGGAAGAGAGAGGCGGTAAGAGCATGTGCACAGGGATATAGTTATAAATTATGAACTTAAGAGACATAATGTATCCTGAAAGAGCTTTGGTTATAACATGAGAATAAACATCGACGTTGAACGTTATAGTTCCGCTTTACTTGCAGATTCAGGCCCAAACTATCGTCACGCTGCATGGCTGCGTTCAGCCTAAAAGAACATTGGTAGTTCTCAGCTGACACGAGGGTCTGACGATCACAGCTAGGCTATTCATAAAGGCAATGTCTGAATCCCAAAATGTTGCAATAGAAATATGCATTTTGTTCATTTTCTTAAGGACTAAATCAGTCATTATGGTTCTATTAGACAGTGCATATTGCATATATATAAAAAACACACACACACACACACACACACATTTGCATGCAGAATGTTAGAATATATTGTTTAAAACGTCAAATGACAAAAATATTATAACGCTCTTTCGACGGATTTTTTGTTCATGTGCGATCCTGCACGGCTCTTGTCTAAGGACTGTATACTGCTAATTTGTCATCACTTCCCCGTGGTGTTGCCCCCACATTTCTTTGATTTATTTTCTATTATTTCTTAATAGCCTACTTACATTACCATGATAAAACGGCGTAATAAAGTGGGTTTTAAACAAGAGCTTTGCGGCACTGATTGGGCTCATTATCCACGAATAATGTGCCGCTTGGCGACAGCCTAGTTTACTGAGGACGGGAAGACAGATTACAATTCTTCGCTCTCAGTGAAAGACATCTAAACGGTGCGAGTAATACTACGACAAGAAAGTGTTGAATTCTTCAGTAAGAGTTTTAATTTCCAAGTGGTCCTTTTATAACCTTTTATACCAAATTCAACGTGACTCCCCACATTAATAAACACTTTTCTCTAAATCTCCAAAATCAGTTTCTGTTAGGCTACTTTTTATCACCGTGAGACGGATAGACAGCTGCAGCTGAGATAACCTAGGCTAAAAACATCAGGGTATGCAAAGTAAACACCACTCAAGGAATTACACACGCACATAGGCACTTATTAGGATGTAATCTAATAGCCTCGTGCATTGAGAGAGAAATTCTGCACACGAGTACCCGCTAAGGGGAGAATCAGCAGTAACATATACGTGTTTGCCCAAATGCTACTTGTAATGTCTGTTATATTGCATAGTTTTGGTCCCTATTCTACTGCCCCTGCATATCCTATGGCTGCAGCTTAACAAAGCCATACAGTTGCCAAATAATGAGTATTTGGCACATCCAAGATATTTAAATCAAATTAAAATGTCTTTGCTTGCCTTTTTCACAGAAGTACAATTGATAAACATACATGGTTATACACCAATATGAGCTCTTTACAGCACTGCAGCCAAAACTATCACGCTGCTGCTATAATCATATTTAAGTTAAGGTGATATCCTCTCTTTTGAATTGCTGCCTAAAGGTTATGATTTACCCTTATATATTAACAGAACTCTAGTATGCCTTTAAGCTTTGAGAAAAGCTGCATGTGAGTATATAAATACAAAACCATTTACCATGTTGTTTCCACACACATTATCTCATGCCAACTGGCTTCCACATTTTACATCATTCAGAGCAAACGTTAAACTTAAGTCCATCAAGGGAGCTTTTATGTACAACCATATATGACAATACAGAAGGTCAGAATAGAATAGAAGAGGACAGAACAGAATAATTATTTCCTGTCCGCCCTCTAACGTGCTGTCTATATAAAGTGTTGTGCATAATGGAAGCCAGAAGGCATTTCCCCTCACATTTCAAACTGCAATCACTAGGAGGATGTATTTCTTTTAATAACTCATATCAAGTCTTATATAAATCTCAAGCCCTTGATTTAAATACAAACTCTCCTGCTACAACTGAGAGACATATAGTGACATAAAATAGCATTAATATGAGCCCCATATTTTACAAAGAAAAATCCTTCAAATGTTATATCAAGCTGAAAAGATAGAGCCTCATTGTAGTCTAGGTAAGCATTTACAAGAATTATCTAAATGTTGGCTACATAAGTGAGTTTGGGTTTGTTTGAATGTTCCTCTGAACTTTCAAATAACGGGGTAGCTGATGTTTCCAACTCAGTAATTTCAGGAAGTTTACAATATACATTTTCGTCCAAGTGAAAATTTAGAATTAAGAACCACAATTCTAAAGATGTTTGTCTTGATCTGTTTTTGTTTGTTTCAGATTTGCTTGATGTGGATTTACTCAGTTTGTTGTATATAGTGGAATAATCAATTGATTTCGTTTGGGATCCATTGACTTTAAAGACAAAGGGTCGGGATCCTGCTGAATTTTACCCACTGAGGTTTTTCAATCACTTTTACTACAATTTGCATAATATTATGTAGGCAATTACATTGTACATTTTTTATTTAATCTTTGCGTAATTTGTTATCACATCGCTGCTGCAAACGGATTTCGAATGTAAATTTAGACCATTATCTATACTATAACTACCATCTGATATAGGCAATAGATTAAGATTTAAAACAGTAAAAATTCTTCAGTGACAGACCTGCTTGTTATCCCCTGAATAACGTCATGACTTAAAGTTGTTGCAGATAAAACGGGTTTTTTCGCTACCTCCATGCCTTACCTGGCGTTTGGTTCTCTGTGAGTAAAAGTGCAAGAAATAGAGATCTTTAATCGTTCTTGTCAGTGTCAAAGACAGTATAGTTGTTTACTTTTAGTGAAACCCGTTGGGATGGAAATTGCGGTAGGAGGACATAATGTGATACGTAGCCTTGAGTGAACCTCAGGGTTGTTACATGAGTGGGACTAAAAACTGGTGTCACAGATATGCTGCAGGAACTTTCAAAAACCCTCCAAGTAAGTGCTCACAAATAAGTAAACACTGACTAAAGCCTTGTTCAGTCATATTCACACCACACGTATGAGATTATAGAGAACTTCTACTGGCTGTTTCGACAAGGCGATTTAGTAAGGTTTCAGTTTAAGTTACGAGACACTGTGTACTTAATTATCATTTATTTTATTCTCACAGTAAGTTATTTTATGGTTTGTAAAATTGTGGTTATTGTGATTGTTATCAACAGTGAATTATTATTATTATAATAGATGAACATCTTAAATGTTTATCAAATGATTATAGTCTATAACGTGAAATAAATGACCTGTTAATAATATTTAAAAATCTAGTGCGAGTGTAAAATTATAAATTGTTAGTCACAGATCCAGGTGTTATTTTATCGACGTGTGTTGTTATTGTATTATCTTCTCTTATCATGTTCGCTTTTTAATATATCATATTTTACACAATATTTAGGCCTATTGTTTTTTGCTATTGTTTGGTTAACAAAAGTAGAACCGATCACATTCAATGAGGGACTTGCGTTAGAGTTATTGAAAAGTACATTATACAATTCTAAATACAAATTGGGATTGGATGTTAACTGTGTAGATGTTGTATTTTATGCAGTAATTGCTTACACACACAACATTGGCAGTTCACAGTCCTATGGTTTAATTAATGCAACTGGATCGAAATGCTAGAATTGTCTGGTTCGAGAGTTGTTTTTTTGTTTGTTTTTTTGTAGACAGAGTCACTCTGAATTTAAAGATCTGGCAGTTTAAAGCAAACCTTGATCTTGTATAGCAGCTTATTAAGGGCACATGTCTGGAACGACACCAACACCATGGCCTGCTGAGCTATCTTTAATTGAACTCTTTCTTTGTAACGTGTTTACTTACAATTTCATTGAGCACCATACCAAGATTTATTTTCCGGGTAATAACAAAATATTCAGAATAGTTACGATGATCAATATCATATATAACATATATAAATAGTTGCCTACAAGTATAGTAATAACAAGTGGAACTTGGAAGAGTTAAAATGTTGCCTACTGTTTTGCATTTCGTTTATATGATGGTGGCTGGAGTAATTTAGTGTGTACCGTCGTCGTCTTATTTTAAAATGAAAAAAGAGATAAATGGGGAGTGGGGACAGGTATAAATCTTAAGGATCTCGTCTTTCAACGAAAACAGACGGAATGTGGATGAACACATTCAACACTGTTGATGAATGCAGCGGCAAAAAATTACCGGGAATTCCATCTCACTGATTGGTTGAGAAAATCCGTCCCAAAAGGTGGTGTTGCATTGTCAAGAGTTTGGCTGGTGCAATGGAACACGTTTGTTCATTGCAGTGTAATTCAATATGCCGCATGCGGAATAACTTGACATCCGTTATGTAGCGTGGACACATTCTAATATACGAATCTGTTAATTGTGTTATTACCAAAAAGAAAATTCAAAATACGACAAAACTGATGAATGCGGCAAATTACCGCTGGAGCGGCTTAAACTCGTCTGTTTTTATTTTTAAGTTTTTATATTTTTTTGGGCACGATTCGGCAGAAAATACTGAAGAAGCCGTTTGCTTTGCGGAGTGGCAACATGAAAACCGTTCAATTGTTATTCACATGGCCACACACACTAACTTATATGCAGACGGATGAGAGCAATTTACTATTATAAAATAAACGGCAGACACATTTTGTTCAATAAAGTTTGTTCATTCAATCAAAGGATGGTGAGTTATGGAGCTTGGACACACATCTTAGTTCAACGTTGCGATATAAGAGTGTGTTATGTGTATAGCAATAAGTAATTTGTGTTTGTGGTGCATTAACCAAACGCTGCAGTTTACACAATATGGATTCCGGCTGCGGGGAAAGTGATGCTTTAGCTCGTGTCCAAGCAGACAGGTTCCTATACTCGCTTTCATCCGTACACATGTCATCTGTAGGCTACATGATTCAAATCTTAAATGCATAGTGAATTAGGAGAAATGAGCAAAGTGAATAAAGTTATTTGAATACGGAATGATTTCCTCATTGTCTGTGTTCATAAAATAAGAGTGATAAATGTTGCAAAAGTGGGATTTTGCGTTTTAAGTAAATCAATACATTTTAATAAGCGCACCATATCGTCTCCATAATCTAAATAAAAAATTGTGTTTGCAGGTGGAGATCCCAAAGACGACTTCATCGTCATCATCACCATCATCATCGTCCTCGTCGTTGTTCTCCTCATCAGCGGGCGATAAGAAGAGTAAAGGACGCACAGGGTGGCCTCAACATGTCTGGGCTCTGGAACTCAAACAGTAGCACTCTTGTGTCCACCATCTCTTCCCTCAAAGAGTGTGACAGCATCGACCTGATCTGTAATGCAGCCATTGTGGTCTCAGCCTCACACAGAGCCGCTGTACAAACTTGTAGCCTAAAGCTCCATTTCCTTCATATCGATGAGTCTCCGAAGATCACTGGCTTGCTTAAAGGGTAGAGATCACTCCCCTACTTTAATTAGCAGAGACCTCAAGTTCAAAGTTAAATGAAGGTTTAACTTTGAACCATCATTTCCTCGACAGAGAAAACTCCCATGAATCACACATTCTTTGTTCTTTTTATTTTAATGAAGATTTTAAGAGAAAACAGTAACACAAACGTATAATTTACATCTACACTTGATGTGAAAAATGTCAACCACCACTTTCTAGTGATTCAATCTGTTTGATGTCAGTGGAAGGATAATTGAAAATACAATAAATGTCTGTGGGCTTGAGCTAAAGAGCATATGTGCATTAGAGGCAGATCAGTGGGGTTAAATAACATACTAACTATTAATAGTGTATATTTGACCTCATAAATCGATAGTGTCTACTCTTACAATCGTCGCGCCGCTGGCGCGTCTAACTTAACCAGTTTTGCGACAGATATTGTCGCTTTTAGCTTCTTTAAGACCTCATTAAATAATTTACTATTGTGTGCGGCAAAGAATTTTCTTCTGAGGCAAAACAGAATGCGCTGGGGATAGGCCAAACAATATCTCTCTCTCTCTCTCTCTCTCTCTCTCTCTCTCTCTCTCTCTCTCTCTCTCTCTCTCTCTCTCTCTCTCTCTCTCTCTCTCGCCAAACAGCCGCACACACACACCGGGTGTTGACGCGCTCTTTGATGTACTTGATTAAATATATTTGTATGTGCAATTGGACCGATGGCCACACTAGCCTCTAAGTGACAGCGGACATTTACTGTTCCTCTTATTGTACCACAAGGTAGGCTTATGTGAAATTCTCCTTCTATGTTTCCTCTAATAACTTTGAATTGTAAATCTGGTGACGTCACAGTAATGCAAAAGTGTCCATGTTATGCTGTGGAAAATGTGGTAGGACTCTTATAGTGTGGGATGTAAACAGTGTCATAAATTGAATAAACCACCACCTGCTTATAGTAACTGGTGCAAACTGGGTTTCTTTCTTACATTTAGGTGGTCAGAAATAAAACGGGCTCTACTGAAGAAGTAAAAGACATCATCTTTAAAATTTGTTTCGTTCAGCTTGCGAAAAGGGCTCCCTGTTTAAGCTGAATAATAATCTTCTCACATCATAATGAGAAATTGTGCTGTCCAAAATTATGCACAGGCTAGATGATTTTCCTCACATTCAAAAAGGTATAAAAACTATTTAAATTGGAAGATGAATTTGATAATCTCTGACATTTCTTGCATTCTGTGATTTATTACAATATCTGTTTTAGACATTAGAACAACGTATAATATATGTTATTATAGTATATCATATATCACATGGTACAGCTTTAAGGGTTGTTTGTAACAAAAAAGAAAAGTCTTCCTTAATTTCACTTTGTAATCTGGGACAGAATTGTAACAAATATGACTAAGAAAAATAATAAGAAAGTGTATTATTTATAGAAATGATTAATTCTTATTGACATATAAAAGTCATATTTATATGATTTATATGATACAAATGACTGTCCCAGATTACCAGAAGCATGCTGTCACTCTCTACCCCCTCTGTGGCTGTGGCTGAAGGGGTAGAGAGCAGGTAGAGTTCTGGTCGAGGGGGTGGAGCATAGAACAGTCACCCTAACTAGAAGGTCAGCCCAGTCTTCCCCATCTGGATGCCGAAGTGTCCTTGGGCAAGATTCTGAAACACGAATTTCCCGTTTGTGAATGTGTGTATGAGTGGGTGAACGGCAGTAAACATTACTGTTAAGTGCTTTGAGTGGTCAACAAGACTAGAAAAGCACATTATCAATCATATTTGATAAACTAAAACTAGAAATCCACAAAAAAAATGTTTAAACAAAAAAATCGACAACTCAATGCACATTGAGTTGCTTGAATACATCACAAACAATTTGATACCAATTAGGAACATTGTCTAATTTATGAGAGATTATAGCCATAACATTAATCTTGTCACAATCCTATGTCATTGGGGGAGGGCTTCTGATTGACATTTCTCCCACCCCTTTTGTGACATCAGCCCCATGTGATACACATAATATCCACTGTAACCTGTAGTAAAAGTACTGTTGACTAGATTTAGTAAAAGCCAGACTGGATTTTAGGGTTCCCACATAACCAAATGTCTAAAATCACCCAAATTCAAACTGGTAACATTTTTACAATGGAAAGGTTTTTTGTATAATTTTATTATATTTAATTTTTATTTTAAAATAATTTTGATCATTCTTTTATCATTGACTCATCCTGATTTTCACATCTTTAAGGAACCATTTTAACATTTGAATTTATATTATATTCACTAATAAAAATCAAAGATCAACCTAATTGTTTTTCTCAACTGATAATAACCGAAAATTTATGGTTTTACCTATATGAGAGCAAATATTATTAGAGCACGGAAATCTATAACACCATGAATAACCAGGTTTGAAACGGAGTGTTGAAGTAAATACTGACAATGTTAAATCCATAAAAAGTTACAGTGTAAAGGGCATTTAAACTAGGCTATGTCCTGTTACACATAGCTCTACTGTGGAATACATGAGGAAATCATCACAAAAACATGAAAGATAACATTAAGATTACCCAACTCTATCAGATTTAAGCTGATTTAAGAAAACTTTTTTGTGTGACAGTTGTGTCAATTTCCCAATTCTACCCAAATGTAAACTCAATTGCCATAACCAAGAACGGTGTATTTAGAAACTTAGACATTGTTTTAATTTGGAAAACAGAAATACTATACACATACAACTGATCCCTTAGGCTTAGAACAATATTGACATGTTTCTTGGTCTTAACGTTGCAGAGGTATCTAGTGGAGCTGACATTCACTCAACAATTGATCAGGCCTTATCTCTCATCCCAGGTGGTATGCTGATGGGAGACGGGGGGAAACGCTTGAGAGGATTTTTCTCATTCTGACAAAGACTAACACAAGATGTAATGGCCTGAGTCTGGCCTCGGGTGAAGACAGGAGTGCAGATAATTAGTGAGCGAGCTGGCGTCAGACAGAGTCGACCCTGCAATGACCAGGACACACGCATGCACAAACACGCACACAGGTCACAGTCCCACTTAAATGCAGATTGGGACTAAAGGAATAAATTATTCTTCAATTAATTATGAAACCAGGACAGAAAATGATGAATATCCTTCTCAATTAACTCCAACAAGCTTCCCCTTTTGTCACTCTTCGCTTTGTCTCTATATAAGACTTGCCTGGTGTATATACTGGACTTGTTTTCAGCTATGCTACTCCTCTTCTCTGTTTTCTACAGTTACTACTCTTCAGTTTGGACTTAAGCCACACCTCTGCATTGTTTTACTTTGTTATTCATGTAAAGTGACTCACACAGCCCGGTTATCAGGAGACGGGAGAAGGAGACAGACTGGGGCGGCTGTGGCTTAGGAGGTAGAGCGGGTCATCCACGAACCAGAATGCTGTGGTTAAATCCCTGGCTGCTCCATGCTGAATGCTAGCTGCACATAGATGCACTGTATGAATGTGTGGGCGAATGGCAAAATTAAAAAAACAATTGTCACTTAACAAATATCTATTGTCAAAAACAGTTGAAGAAGAAGAATATAAACCTGCACCACTGATAAATGGTGTAATCATTATGCATAGTTTAAAAATCTAAATACTGCTATGCATGGACTATCAGTAAACGCTTCAACCAAATACGGACATCTGCTGTAATGATGCGTGTGGACAGCAAGTGAAAGTCTTCAAACTGAACCATTGGCACAGTTTGTGTTAACAACACATCATCCTGATATCTGCAAAGACCTGTTAACTGGTGTTAGCCGGCAAGTACAGACTGAATAAAGTAGAGTCCACACAGTTTACTCCACTTACATCTTGTATAGGCAGAGATTATATCTCTTCAAGAAACACAAACAGAGCTCAGATCAGAGTATGTACATATATTTTCTTTGTCTATTCCTCTCATAGATGTGATCTTTAGATTAGATAGCCAGAGTCGTCCTTAATCATGACTAAGCCATGTCAAGCCCACTATAGACTGTCACTATTCACATCACAATTTACAACATTGTCACGACATAAGTCAGCTCATATAACAGCACGATTTTGTACACATTTTAATGATTTGATTTAGACATTTTAAACATCATGCAGCCCTAACTAAAGCACTCACAACAAGTAACTTCTACATACAGATAACATGAAGCACAGATTAGCGATACTGCTTATCCTGTGAGGGTCATGGGGGAAGCTGGAGCCAATCCCAGTTGACATTAGATGAGAGGCTGTGTGTTGTATTTCTACATCACACACTTAGTCCAAGCGACCTAGCTGGGGCTGTTCACAGGCTCTTCAAGAAAGTTACTGTTATAATCCCGTGTCTAAGGCCCAAAAGTTGTTCTGGGTGTCGGGTTGTCTGGCAGTGATCATATTTAGTTTTAACCTGTAGTTGGTGAGCTCTACAGTGGTCCTCACCCATTTCCTAAAAAACGTAGTGTCCTAGGGAGTTGCATATATGCCTGACTTGCGCTTTCCTTTCTAACCACCTCCAGAAGAGCCTTGACTCTGAATTCATAATTCCCTACTCACCTTGCTGTTAGCCTAAAGAAGATTTGTGGTCATTTCACTCACTGTAGTCTATTACAGCATCTGCGTTGCACATAAGACTTAAACTCATTTCCTGCTCCGGTGATGTCTCAACTCGGCAGTGATTTTCAAGAGCCAAGTTGTTCAAGCTTCTCAAGTATCAAGTCAACTCAGTTCCATGATGGTTGAATGGAAATCGAGTAATAGTGACAGAACACTCTGTTGTATACCATAGTTCTACATGCAGGTACAATGAATATACCTGGATTGAAATTCTATAAACCTGCATTTAGAACCAGAGGTGAAAGCTCAACAAATCACCAAACAGAGAAAATGTTGTGTTGTTTATATGATACAGCTCCTTCTTTGGTGCAACAGCATACTACCGTTGCTACAAAGATAGCTAGTTGGCTGTGTCACAGCAGACTATTGACTGGTTAAGTCATGTCAATGACCAGTTGATCAGTTTCAAAGCTCATTTAAAACCTTTAAAGGACTGATCGTATGCCCATTTTACCACAAATTGATATGGTTCCTTGGGGTGTTAATGAACTGCTGTAACATACTTTTGTCAAAATACCACAAGGATCATTTAAAACCGCACCATTTTATGCTGTCTAAAACAGCCCTCCTCAGATTGACCTGTTTTGAGTGCCTCCCCCCCCCTCCTCCCTCCTTCACGAGATATGTGAAGGAGTCTGCCTGCGACAGCCCCAGCGCCCCAGTGCAGCCCCTCAGTGGGAGCAGTGGGAGCTGGAGCTGGCGCAGCAGCCGGATCCTTCCACACTGTTGAGTCAACGTTTAGAGGTGTCCCGGGGTCTCCGCCTCGACGATCGGCATGTTTATGCGGCCACTTAGATGTCTGAGGGGTAGCAGCAGCGAGCTAACGCTAGCTTGCAGCAACTTAGATCAAGATCTACGCGAGGGCAGCTCACTGGGAGCATTGGAGACTTCCCTGCGGTGTAGCCGGGGAAGCGGCGGGGACACGGTGCGATGCGGGGACGTCCGAGGTAGCTGCGGACCTGCTGATGCGATGACATAGCGGCTGGGATCAGCTAACGTAGGGTGACCAGACGTCCTCTTTTTCCCGGACATGTCCTCTTTTCGAGACCTAAAAAATGCGTCCGGCAGGGATTCCAAAAACGTCCGGTATTTTGCCTCGTCGCAAAAAAAATATTAATAATTTTTTTGTTTTCGTCGCATATTTGTGTTTCTGGGTCTTTCACATAGCCTACTAGTTATTTCGGCCTTCCAAGTTCTGGAAATGGTACCACCCTTACGTTCCACCTTCTTGCGCGAGCTAACTGTAGAGAGAGTCTGTCATTGGGCGACCGATCTCAGGGTTGCCAGAGCCACGATAATTATCCTCCAAATACGACTATTTTGAGCCTTTGGAACGTTACTTTGCCATTTCCAATCTGGCAACATTGAGCACCTTGCCGCTTCCACTCCGTGCGCTGTTTACAACAGCACATTACATCTGCAGCCATGCCTAAACGTAAATGTAATTTCACGGACGAACTAAAAAGAAAATACCCATGTTTTCGCCTCGGCCGTGATGCTTCGGAAGCTGAGTGCATGACATGCAGAGCAGGCACTTACGTGTCAGTGGCAAATAAAGGTGTCAGCGATTTGGAAGCTCACGTACACTCTGCAAAACACAAAACTGCAGCAAGAGGAGAGAGCTCGTCGAGTAAAGTGATAGACTTTTTTGTGAGTAAAACCGACACTTCTGTTACGGCTGCAGAGGGTACCCTCGCTTTTCACACAATAAAGCATCACAACAGCTACGGATCAATGGACTGCACATCTGGTTTGCTAAGAAAGATTTTCCCAGATTCGGTGACAGCTCAAAAAATCTCAAGTGCTCACACCAAGACAGAAGCCATTGTTAATGCCGTGATAGCCCCACATTCTGTCGAAGTTGCTCTGAAAGCACTCGAAGAAATCCCGTACTGTGGCGTGTCTACTGATGGCAGCAATCATGGAGCTGAGAAAATATTCCCTCTGCTCATTCAATATTTTGATTGGAAGAATGGTGGTCTGCAAAGTAAATTAATTTAAATTAAAAGCACCCCAAATGAATCAGCTGACACCATTACAGAATACATCCGAGAAACACTGGAGAAGAAATGGATATTTTCGAAAATGTATTGCATTTACAGGAGACAACTGCAATACCAACTTTGGGGGAATCCGGCGTCCTGAGGAAGGGAGGAATGTTTTTGCCAACTTAAAAAAGTCCTTGCAGAACAAATCTTTAATTGGTGTGGGCTGTCCAGCACACATTCTCAACAACTGTGTTCACCATGGAGCAGACACACTGGATGTTGACATTGAGAACATCATATTTAAAATGTATCAACATTTTCATATCTATACTGTGCGCACAGAGAACCTGAAGGAGTACTGTGAGTTTGCTGATGTGGAGTACAGAATTCTCCTCTCTCACAGCAAGACACGGTGGCTTTCATTATTCCCAGGTATCGAGAGATTGCTGCAGATGTATCCAGCCTTGAAAGCCTTCTTTTTGTCTCAGGAAAAACTCAGGTGGCAATTGATGATGCAAAGTGCTTCGATCAGGTCACCAATCTTAAGAGATTCATTGAGAGAAGTAACAGCGATGAAAAATTCAGTGAACTTCAAGCACACCAGAGGTGGACCAAATTCTTGGAAAAATCCAAAAGTGTAGATTTTTATTCAGTGCTGCTCAAGATTGCACAGTTTTTTTTGCAATACCTGCTCACAATGCAAATGTCGAGCGAATTTTTTCACTGATGCAAGCCCAATGGACCAAGGAGAGGAATCGGTTGTCTGTTGAATCAATGAAGGGGATTCTGTGCACCCAGTACAATTTCAAAAACATGACCTGCAAGGACTTTCATACCTATTTGATTTTCATACCTATTTGAACTCCTGGGTAAGATTCAGTCTTCAGAGAAATATGGCCAACCACATGAGGAGGACTGAAAAGTTTCTTAATTTTCTTATTTTAATATGTGGCCATATAAAGAATTTATTATTTAGAATGTTTTATTTGTTATCATTATTGACACATTTAAATGCCACAAAAAAGATTTGTTTTACATTTGCACTTTGCAATTTTGTTAAAGTTCAATAAATAGATGTTCATATAGTCATTTGTGTAATTTTTGTCATTTCATTTGTGACATTTGTATGCATTCACATGGTCATGGTGCGGCATGCTATACACTACACCTCCCCACGCCAGCCCCCCCCCCCCCCCCGCGACGCGAAGTGTCCTCTTTTTTACAAACTCAAATCTGGTCACCCTAGCTAACGTTGCCTCCTCGGACAGCCCGGATCGCACCGTGTCACGCCGCTCCCCCCGTCTCTTTTGCTGCGTGTTAACTCGCTGCTTACCTTGAGCCGGCTACACCGCAAGGAAGTCTCCAATACTCCCAGTGAGCTGCCCTCGCGTAGTGTGCAGCTAGCATTAGCTCGTTCCAGCTACCCCTCAGACATCTAAGTGACCGCATAAACATGCCGATCATCGAGGCGGAGACCCTCGGGACACTAAACGCTTTCCGCAGGATCCGAGCTTCACCCTACTGCACAGTGTCGGCAGTGTCAGCCCGAGCTCCACCGGCCCGGCTCCGTCGGCGCCGTCTCCCCGGGGAGAGGGCGGAGCGCGTTAGCTCGCGAGCTAACACTAGCCAGAAAGCCGGGGAGCCGGGCCGTCTCTCCCCGGAGCCGGGGGGATTATGGTGGGGGGTGGTCCGAGGCCATTTAGCGAGACTATGACGTATTTTTGGGTCGTAATCCCATTCGACGCCATCTAGCGTATCGTTTCTGACATAGAGGAACCACAACAAATCACGGGAGTTGATTTTTTCCAGAGTTTTTGGGACGGTAGACGTGTCAGATACCCAAATTAACGTGTAGAAGCACTACAAAAGTGGAACTTTCATAATATGTCCCCTTTAAGGTAACTCGTTCAAATTCAAAGAGTCTGTGAGTGATCATGCTAATTAAGTAACATTTTATAAATCACTGTAGACAAAACAAAACATTTGATCTCTTTTCTTAGCCCTGAGCATATACTACTTAAATGCATTATTTGCTCAGCAGTGCATGTGACAACATATGCAGTTACGAATCAATTAGGACCAAAGTAATGGAAGAATATACAACCTTTATCATAAATTGTGAACAGCTTTCTCACAGGAGACACATTGTTTGATTCATTCTTAGTTTGAGTTGTTAAATTAAATAGTTCTGCTTTTGATTCTTGCATATCAGTCTACAGTCTTTTTATAACCTGTACAAAGTGTTGTGAGTGTCTAAATATATTACGATAAGACGCTTAAATAATGCTGCAGTCATTGCACTTGAATAGTATATTTGCAACATGTCAAAAACATAAATTAAAATCACAGTGAGACATCTCAAATAGCTTTAAAGGCCATACCAATATCTACATTTACAATAACAGCCCCCCTAGCCACCCCTACTCCCCCAAACACACATCACAGACACACACTTATCTCCCTTCATGTCTCCTTTCTGTCTGTCTGGCGGATTCTATGTCCAGTCAACTGGTGAACATGATAAATGACTATGGCTGGAAAACAATTTTTCCTTGCGATAATACCAAAACATCTGGCAACCATTACTTCATACAGACCCCTCCCTTCCTCCTTCCTCCCAATTATATGCTGTTGTGTTTTCCCTCCACTAGGTGGCACACTTTCTTCAAAGTGACCTTTTTTCTTTACGGGGTCATTAACCCCTAAAAAGTAAGGACTACTGACAACTGCCTTATTGTAAAGCTACTTTTGATACTAAATAAGCCACTGATTGTTGCTTCAGTATTGCATTATTGGCATGAATGAACAGATGGTGGCTTTTTCATCAATTTGTTACTTGAAAAAACTATTTTGATAGTAGAATTGAAAAAGACAAAGACGCAGAGAAGGACACAAAGCAAGAGGTGGAGAGAAGAGGAAAGGAGAGAAAAGGGTGAGCCTTTGGTCAGCCTTTGAAACAACCCCCAGGAAACTCTATTCATCCCTGCTGTACTACTATCACACTATGGTTCACACACACACACACACACACACACACACACACACACACAGGCCTGCATGCAGACAGATAGGGCTTTCCATCAAAGGACGACGACAAAGTGTGTTTTTTCTTCCTCTAATCAGACTTTGCCATGAAGGCGAAGTATTGGATCCATTAGCAGCCAAACCAAAGACAGCAAGCCCATTGTTCTCTTTATATAGATGGTAGGGGAAAAGAGAAAAAGAAAGAACTAGGAAAAAGAGAAAAAAAGGATCTGAAGAATTTATAGCTTCTTACCATATGGAGCCTTCTTTCAATTAAGTCTGTGGAGAGCAATCAAGAGCACAGCATGTCCTCAGCCCATTGCTTGAGATATAATATGGGTCACGCTACTTTTCCATCTTTATATCAATGCAATGAAAACAAAGAATTGTTTTTGTCCTTTTCTCTTCATTCTTCGTGTCTCAGTTTGATTATATTCTTGGGTTTGTAATTCAAAATGTAATGGGATGCCTAAGGCCACAAAAAAATATTATTTAGTAATGATTTATTAATTTATTCAAATAACATCAAGATATCATTATGAAGAAATTAAGGGTTGGGCTAACATAACTAGTCAATTGACCCACGGAATAGTAATAGACATTTAGATAATTGCTTAATTGTCTGTTCCAAGAAACAAATGAAATTAGTTGAATCCAGTTTCTCAACTGTATCCGATGCTTTTCTCTGTTTTGCATCTTTGATATGTTTGTATTTCAGACTACTGGTTTGAAGAGTTATTGATCTTAAAGATACTGTTTTAGGCTTATTTTTGTCAGCCTAATCCATGGCTAACTGGAGACAACAAAGATATAAACATATATTTTATAGTGTATGAATATCTTATTGTGTATTAATAGTTTTTATTTTCAGGCTTTGCTAAGCATCTGATTTATATCTTGGTCATATAAAACATTATTGAACTTAGTGGAAGTTTGGTATACCAAAAGAAAGCCTGTGGCTTCTGAGTTATTATCAATAACTCAGTCTGATGGCATTATCCATTGTTACAAAATCAGTTTCTGCTTAAATCTCACTACACAAATTATTTATAAACTCTCAGTAAAGAAAAGGACAATACAAAGTAAAATTTAACTATGTCTATATTATAGACAGATTTAGCATAGCTACTCTGCCATTGTGGTTGAGGTGGTTCGGGCATCCGATAAGGTAATCGGCCTCCTGGCCGATTTTCTTTAACAGTTTTCTGGCACATTCAATTGAAAGGAGACCCCAGTGTAGAGTCTCCCATCTGGCCTTGGAAGGCCTTGGGATCACCCAGGAAGACCAGGCGGAAAGCATTCCTGAGGAGAAGAACATCTGGGATACCCCGCTTTTCCTGCTGCCATCATGGAAGGGAGGGTGCTTTCACATTTGTTTGAATAATGATTAAGGTAAATTTTCCCTTTTTAAATCAATAATAATATAACCAATAAATATGTCTCTACAGTTATAACTTTAAAACTACACAGTTAGTCTACTCTATTTTAGTCTATTCCGCAGTTCGTCACTCTCAGCTAACAAACATTCTCTTAATGAATACTGATTTTTTCAATATTATTTTCAATAAATCTTGCCAACCTGGTTTCCTCTACATCGAGTATTTTTATTTCATAAGTGAGATGCACCAGCAAATACCTTAAAATAAACTATTTCCTCACTCTTTTTGCACTAGTCAATACATAGTTACTCAAACGGAAATGATGACCTCTTTGTAACGGCGCTTTAGATATAAATCAATCCAGCTTAGAATCATCAAAATATTGTAAATTATCTTAAAAAAAAATTACCTGAATTCACTACCATCTTACTCACTCTCCTCTGTTTCTCTTTTACTTTGATTGACTGTATTGGGAGTAGGTCAGTCGGGCATTTAATTTGTTGGCCATTAGGTGCCATGTTGGCATGTCTCACACGTCTTGATTCTGGGTGGCCGTCTCACTACCTCTGTCTCCCTCACACTTCAAACCAAGTTTGTCCATGGAGAAAACAAATCTTACTTCCTCAATTTCAATCATTTCTTACTTGTTTTTGAATCAAAGACAAAAGCCAATACAGTAGTCTCAATATGCGAAGTGTAGCATTAGTGTTGTCTTGATTTACACAACTTTCATAGACTGCGCCAAGATAGAGCAATACATTCTTGATGTTATACCACTGCACTAAAATACAAAGGGCCTCCCGATGCTACAGCTTTTACAGAAGGTTGACAAACACAATCAAGGGAGCCAAATTTAGCAATTTTTTAAAATAAAAATATTACTGTTTTTAAGTACCGTTAACACAGTTGTCCCCTTTTAGATTGCTCAGCAGCTCATAAATCTTTTCTGTTTTCTTTTCTTTCTATTTTTTACAATTCCTCCTTCTTGAACTTTCTGCTTCTTCTTGTACCAAGGCATCAAATAACAATAATAACAACAATCATAATTAACTAAGTGAATCGTTTTTAGGAATGCTCTATGATGTATTGTTTTTTCTCTTTTCTTAATTCCGTTTTAAAAGAAAACTAAGAACCAAAAATTACATTCCAAGAAGTATTGAAATAAAAACAAATTTGTGTTAAACACAATCAAATTTGACCTACTTTCACCAACCCGGTTGCGATTCACAGGTCTCAAGCAAATTAATTTATATATAGAATAAAATAATAAGAAGAGTACTGACCGTTCTCAGAGCCTGATGTTGTAGAGCGGACAACATAACTTCACCACCATAAGCATTTATCCTGGTTTAATCTTATATAGCAGTGATCAACTTACTAGAAGAAAGAAGCGCAATTCCAGTTGATTCACTGTCGTGCTTTCACCTGAAAGGAGATGGGATCATTGTGACGCCTTTGGATCTGTGACACCCATCAAGCACACTTCATTTGAAAATGAGACTGTTGTAGAGAGATACAAATTATCCAGCAACATTAGTAATTAACCACATACCCCAGAACACAGACACACATACACACACTTGAGAGGTCTGCTTAGCGCAGACCTGTCTACCGGTGTTTTTGATCACCAGGTCTGGGAACACATATAAAACATGGTAAAAGTTGAACACACACGTGGCAATAACACTGTCAAACACAGCTTCACACAGGCACACACATGGACAATAATGGAGCCTGGGTTTTATGCTTTTTGTTGTGTCTGGCTGTTAGTGCAGTGTGTGTCCCTAACACCATTACAGAAGTGTGGGACATGATGAGAACTAATGGGCTGACTGGCTGGGAGAGGATGGGGATCAACATGGGGGGGACACCAGGAACACATCCTGGACTAAATAGTATAGTTGGTACAGGCTGTGGGAGCACGATTGCATTGAAGCTGTCATTTATGCAGCACAATAGTTAACTGAGGTTTTACTATTAGCCCCTATCTATGAATGTATGTAAGCTATGTATTCAGACAGATAAGGAAAGACATGAGGACAATAAAAGTAAAAAAAAAAAAAAAAAGACAAAGTAAAAAATCTGCAGTTTTTCCTACTAACAAGTACCAGGAGATAAAGAAAAAAGAAAAAGCTGTCCTGTAGCACCACCCTGTGACTTTACAGTGCAACTCCCCATATAAATGTTTTTCAGTCAAGAGAATTAGAGTCCTATCTTACAACCAGCGCAAAGTAGCACCAGGTATATCACAGGAGGGTTTGCACATTACAGATCCAACTTATTGTTGTTAGATCAGCTACCAGGACATCCACTGTCACATTCTCCAGTTCTGCCTCTTCCAACCCTTTCACATATGGTGTTCTTTCTTCTCTCCCTCTTTCTGAGTATGTTTGTCCGTTTTAAAACACTTGTTTGAACTAATCTCCTCTGATTTACTTTCTTATTTTTCAGCAGAGCGTGAGTGTCAGGGGTTGTTTGTAATGAGGCAGCTGTACTATTAACAAAGATATCAACTAGTGTGAGAATGAAGTTTTGACAACCTTCTTGTATTGTACTGACACATGGCTGAAAAGTAAATGTCAGAGGATAACAGAATTTTTGTTCAGAATCAGAGTAGTCAATAATTGTGAAATTCAAATGTAAGAGAAAAAATTGTCAGACAAAAGAGAGTTTTGGGGATATATAAATACCTTTTCAATGTCTATGCCATATGTCAGAACAAGATTAAGAGTTTGATTTAAACAGTGAATGGGTTTATTCACATGATGAATGCATGAATGATTGTTGAAATCATCTACTATAATGACTTTATCTGTCTTAAGAACTAGCTCAGACAGAAATTCTGAGAATTCTGATAAAAAGGCAAGGAGCAGGTGGATGATACATAATTAGATATAATTCAATTAACTGGTTCTTGTGTTTTCAGTGAGTTATAACTACCTTTACATTGAGAGTTGATAAATAAGACAGATATAAAGATTGTTAAGACCCTTCCACCTCTGCCTGTGCTTCCAGGATTCAGTATTAATATGGGTAGCGGCGTCGCTCATTTAAACCCTCATATTCATGTTTTTGCAGCCAGTTTTCAGTTAAACACAATTAATCAATCTGATGGTCAGTAAGCAGATCATTATTCTGTAGGGATTTGGGATTGAGTGACCTGATATTTAAATTTGTTGGTACCGATAGAGTGGTTGTTTTAACTTTTATTAGGTTTGAATGTATGACTCCTCTCCTGTTTACTTTTGATTTAATTAATTTAGGTGGTCGGGGTCAGACACAGTTTCTATAGGATATTATTAGGTATATTGTGAGGTGTAAGACTGCATCTCTGCCAGGATTGTCATCGTGTAGACTGTCTAATAAACTTTGTCATATTTCTAGATATGAGAACCACTCTAATGCCATCTCTCCTAATCAGACCAGGTTTTCCTCAAAAACACCACCTTGACAGCCAGCGGTATAGGGATGACATGCTGCGGTACATGTCATCACTGGTCATATTAGGCAGGGGTCCAGAGAAAACTATGGAGTCCAACATTGTCTTTGCATATGTACACATCAAATTTAATATTGATTTTTTTTACCTCCAACTCATGTAGTCGAATGTCGTGACTGCCAGCATGACTAACAATCTTACTGTTTTTACACTTACCCTCAGCCAGCAGTTTTAAGTATTATTATGTTGCCCGCTTTGGCCCCCGAAAAATATTTAACTGTGGTCGCCGTTGTGGCTAACTTAATTATATGTATATCATTTATATTTTCACCCCTGTTAATAAATACATTTGATTTATTGTTTGATTGATTTATTGATTGAGTTTGTGTATCTTAGTGGTTAAGGAAATTGTCAATCGTAACAAAGAAGGCAATTTTTGCCTTTTATCAATGGTTTTCAATGTCTTCCTGTAGTTTGTATGATGGGTTGAGAGTGTCCATCTTAACCCAGACAGCAACTTCAGCCATTCAATGTTTTAAGTGTTCCTACAGTTTGTGTAGCAGAGTGATTAAAAAGTGTCCAGCTTAACCCAAACTGCAGTTTTAGCCTTTATTCACTGCAGATTCTATATAACTGAATGATTTAAAGAGTTTATATCTTAACATAGTCTGTGGTATCAGGCTTTATTTCCTTTGATAAGCACAGTTATTTTCAGTTCCTTCGGTTTTTGTACCAGAATTCCGACTTTAATTAACTTTTATTAGAAAACACATTTCATACACAGGGAAACTCAGTATGCTTTACAGGGACATTAAATCCACACAGAGAAACATTTTAAGAAAACCCTTGTTCTACCTAATTCTAAGATATTGCAGGGTTAAGTAAATGTTAATAATACTTATCATCTCCCATTGAACATGGTGAGCCAACTTCTCCATCTACCTCTTCTGAACTTTAAGCCAAGCACTCCACCCTGTTTTTTTCTTCAACTTGTCCTTTACTTCCTCTTTATTCATTGAAATAGTTTTCCCTGTTTAACATTTCTTGCATTAAAGCGTTCTGTTCAAAATATAGGGATGTGGTAATGGGGGGGCTAAAATCTTGTCTATAGGGCTCCAATAAACATATGATTTTTATATATCATTGTCCACTAACAGAACATCAGTGTGGAAGGAGGCTCTTCAATTTGTAGCTCTATAGTGTATTGTTACAGGCCAGAGACTGCTAATAGTGTATTATAATTGTTTTGAAGAAAAAAAATATTGTTTAATTCAACATTAATAATTATATTGAAATGCAAAACAAAAAAGTGTATGTGACACCCACCCAACAGAAAAGTATTATATAAATATATTTTAATGGGAACAAAAAGCCATTTCCAACAGTTTTGATGCACCAAATTTTGTTGCTGTTTCCTTTACATACCTTATTGTAGAAATTAAGTGGGTTCTCCCAGGATTGTGGTTGCTTTGAAGTAACATCATCAGCTGTCTCACTCCTTTTCACATCTTGTAAACAGACAAATTAATATCAGTGGTGTTTATTTTTTTCGTTATCTGAGAATGTAAAGAATCACACTGCTAGAATAGAAAAATAGTCTTCCTAAACATGTGTGTACCAAAATTAAATATGGGTATATTTACAAATTTATACATTTGTATTCTGCAGCTTGTTCAAATTAGCACAGACACATTTTTTATATTTGTTTATTTATCTACCTGGTTATTGTGTACATTATAATAAGTGGGAATTACATTCCATATCTGACCACATGGACAGTAAAGAGAGCCATTTGTGGTCATTGAATGCCCTCTAGTTGAAGTGATTGTAAACCACACCGACTGACATTTAAATGATACCTGTGTTTACATTATTTCTAACAATTTTTTATTAATATTTATTAAAAGCCATTAAAATCACCTGGCAGCTCAACTCTCTGGCTCTTTTCCCCATGGCAGCTGTCTTAGTTGCCTTTTAAACTAGGGAGAAATCATTCAGCCAGGTCTAATCGTGGCTAATTCTAGCCAGGCTTTAATAAGCCTTGTGTCCGCCACCTGCATGCAGCTCAGAATAATCGATTGTAGAAAAGAAGATAGAATGTTCCCAAAAGGGGCTAATTCCAGTGTGGTGTGTTTTTCTGCTGTAGAGCCTCAGATGATGTTTGAGTTAAATTAATAATTCTAACTCATATTTGCAAATACAGGAAACATGTCTTAATCAAATGGGCAAAGGAGACATGGGGTGGCTGTGGCTGAAGGGTAGAGCGGAGGTCCTCCAACCTGAAGGTCGGCAGTTCGATCCCCAGTCTTCGCCATCTGCATGACGAAGTTTCCTTGGACAAGATGCTGAACCCCGAACTGCCCCTCGTAGAACAACAAAGTGCTGCTCATAGATGAACTGCATTTGTGTGTGTGAATGGGTGAATATAAAACTGTACTGTAAAGAGCTTTGAGTGGTCATCAAGACTAGAAAAGAACTATATAAATACAAAACCATTTACCGTGTTTTCTCCAACATTTTCCTATCACTAGTTTGGAGCATTTGTCCCCAGTTTATATCCTTGTCTAAGTGTCTCAGGCCTGGTGTGTCGGACCTACTTAATACTCTCCCATCAAACCAATCACTGCCTATCATCTCTCTCTAAGATAAACTAAGTAAGTGACAGGCTGTGTCCGAAATCACTCACAAAATGATTTTGCAGCAACTTCTCTTAGCAGGCCAACACTGTGGTCCTTTGTTTAAATAAGAAGTTTGCCAATTCTGTCTTTCAATAGCCTTCAATAGAATCAGGTCCAACGGAGGGCAAAATTAAACACTGGCCCTCAGAAGAGGGCATACCTAGTGCAAAGACCTAACAGTCCATTCATGAAACCACATTTAATCCTCTAGATCTGGATTTCTATTTGGATCTGCACCAAAAGGCAAGCACTGATAAGTATCTGTCTCCCAAACATGTTTGATTCTCATTAGGACATTTTCAGGAAGACATTTAAAACATTTTCAGGAAGATCCATACATTATTCTCTGAGAAATCAATGAAAATATCCAAATATTTTGCAACAAAATTTCAGAAGCAATATTCTCATCGCAAAAAAAAATTGTTGTAGATTTTGCATAATCCTGCTAACAGACAATAAAATAAAAAATGAGTCTCACTGGTGGAGGTCATGAACAGCATTTTATTTTCACTTTCAAATATAATGTTCATGTGAAGATATTATATTGAAGACTTAAAAGATGTTCAAAACATTCTCAATTAGAATCCATTCTGAGAGTGCATAACTCCACCAAGGCTAATGTTCCATCTTGCGAACAGGACTGTTTATTGACAAAGGCTATCAACAAATATGTTAAATGCAGCCTGATATCACATCCGCGAAAATCCCCCCCATCATAAATCTGGACATCTGTCTAAAATACTCACACAATTTAATTCAAGTTGTTTATAGCTGCAGATTGTTTTCTGGAGAAATCCTGCTTGAACCAATAGGTGTACTGTTTTGGACATCTTTGCAACATGTGGATGTGTTTATGATCTATGATCATCCCTTAAGTGAATGAGTTGTAGCCCCTGCCATTATAGAGCACAGTCTATTCAAAATGTAATAATACTGAACATAAGAATGCGAGTCCTAATTGGCGATTTCCAATTTCACCACTGCACTTCCTTGGGCCCCAGCAACACACCAACTTTAACGTAGATCAGATGATTTCAATGATCATTCATACAAAAATACATACATAAATATGTACAGAGATTCATCACATTATAGTAAGATGTAGAACCATGTTGTATTGGACAAAACCGAGAGCACAATTTAGGCAGTAACTGTGATCACATGGTTCATGCAATTAGCCTTAATTGGAAATCAGAGGTGTAATCACTGTTGATGTTACTGAAGATCCACTTTTGAAAAACAACTTACAAAATTTCAGTCAAAATTTAAGAGTTTAATAGAAAATGAAGTTATACCAGAGGCAAAGTCAGAAGTGAAGAGTGGTCATTTTCACATTTCACTCAGTAGTTGACATGTCTGGGAGCCGTTCTGTGGTAAATCATTTTCACTTGATTATAACATGAAAATGTAATAACCACAAGTTTTTATTGCAAAAATTATATGGATCCATGAAAAGAAATGGAAGCATATAAATTGACATTTTCAGCTTCTCCTTACCTGGTATTTATCACGCCTCAGGCATTTATCATGTTGAAGGAGAAGCCTTTCAAGACACCAGCTAGCTTCTATCTAGCAGCAAAAATAACAGCTTCCTTGTGAAAGAAAGTAGCAGACTTGATTTATTAAAAGCATACACTATACATAACAAGAATCACATTAATACTGCAATTAATATTGTTAATATTATTATTACTTTCATCAATAAACACTAAAATGCAGCCAGGTGCAAAGCTTCAGGCTGAAAAGTTCTTCTAAAAGAAAAAACTAAAAGTGACATGCAAACACTCTCTTCATCCATTCTTCGTCCTACTCATCTTCATCCTCCTCTTCGTTATCATCGTCAGTGCAGTATATGTATTAAAACAAAGGTTTCTGTTCACAGTTTTTTCCACCTCACAGCAGTCATCTCCCTATTGGCTCAGGTTTCAGCATCAGCAGCTGCGATCGGCTGAGGAAGGAAAGCTCTGATTGGTTCTCCATCGGTTTGGCACATCTTCCAGTTGGCTTTCGAAGTCATGACAACAGTATGTGTGTGTGTGTGTGTGTGTGCATATAAGTGTGTATAAAATATGTCTGTGTACTGATGTATTGTATCGGTGATTGGGGATGTGTATTTGTGTCTTCGTTACTGTATTAGATATTGACCTATATACAGGGATAGGCAGTATAAACATTTAAAGGGACCTTCATGTGGCATTATCTTATCGCTGACAACAAATTAATTTCATGAATCATGTTTCCACACACATGCACACACACGCACACACACACATGTATGTGTTGAACCATGATTCTTGCATGTCCTGCATGACACTGCAGGTTTACTGTACAGTGGTTTGGCGACAGCTGACTAACACTTTATAAGCAAAATTTGCTTTTGTATTTCCTGACAGCACATATTTTTCACTTCAGTCAATATTATATTGTATTTCTCACATGTACAACTATTAACAATAGTAGATATAGCAAAATATAGAAAGACTTACTAAACCTACGGTTATGTAATACAATAAGCAGGTAATATTTACCAAACAAAGATGTTCTGCTGTAGCTGTAGATGTCCTTTCTCTCCACTCTCATATTCCTCATGTTCCAGATAACATTGATACTTAGCTTAACAATTTGATTCCAGAGCCTCAACACTGATAAATGGATGAGGTAATGCTCACAGGTTGTGGATGCACTGACCAATAGCAGTGTTGACAATATACATACACTTTTTTTTAGCCAATCCCTGTGTAAGGCGCATGTGTTCTTATAGTGTGTGTGTGTCAGTCCATGCATTTTTCAGGTCTACTAAAAGACTCTAATAAGGGATTTTCAGGCAAAATTAAGGAAAACAATTAGGAATAACATCATCATATTATTAACTGTTCTAGAAATTACTATAATTTCATTGATGTGATTTTTCAGGACATTTGCTTTTGTTTGTAGCACATAATCAAGATTCTGGTTTTATGCCTATAATTCCAGATCACATCCCTGATTAATGCTGTTATTGCGATAATGTCAGCATCACTGTCCTAATTGTCTATACAAGATTAGTCTCCATGGCAAAAAAAATGTACTGAGCAATTATGCACCTTTGTTTAGAAAACTGTCCCCTGTGCTTGTTTTTCATGAAATTGTACATTTACCAGCCATCACTCGCTGATGGTAGAGTGATTTTCTCCATAGGTGGGCAGGTCTTTGCTGACGCCTGACAGCCAAGTGATGGGAGGACAACATCTGTCCAGTCTTTCTAGGCTATATGTTAAAGAGCAAGATCAAGAGTCCTCAGAGAGTTATGATTGGCTAAACTCCAGATTGAAAGTCAGGGTAGATCAGCTTTGGTGAGTGGTAATTTGTCTCAGAAGGAGATGACAAGCATATCCATTTCAGAGGGGAAGGAATATATGTCTTGACTGGCTGTAAGGCACTGACTCGGATGTGGTCAGGAGAGGTCAGTCATGCTGAGGCTCATGGGTAATCCTGGACGGAGGTAAGCCACCGGGACACGACCATTCTCACTGGTCGTTCCTGTGATGGATAGACGAGCTTTGGAGCGCATTGCATCTGTGAATTTCATCTGTACAAGGAAAAAATGTGTTTGTTATATTCTAATCATCACATCAAGACTAGATAGAGAGCTACTTCTGGTCAATCATGCTGAGTACTAACACTGCAGAAATTGTTCATTATTATAGGAAACATGCTTATTTGCTTGTTTCCAAGTGAGATGAGAAGACTGATGTGAATCTCAGGTCTAGCTGAAATGTAAAAACTGGGAAAAATAGGGAACGCTACATACCTTACTTCAACTATTTTTAAAGACAAAAACTGTGTATCCATTCATCAAGCACTTCTGAGGTATCTCTAGCCATACAGCAGTTTACAAGGCATTGTCTGTATATCAAGATATAAGTGTTGACAACAAGGGGTTGTATTCAGCATGACATGGTGGATAAATAGAACCGTTTTTCATAATCAGTTGTAGATGCAAAGGTGAAAATATCCATCTTAATATCTCAATCTCAGAAAGAGAGCATAGAAGCTAATTTCCTAAAATGTTGAATTATTCCTTAAACACATTGTCACATCCATGTGAAAATAAACGAGTGGTGTAAAAGTTAAATGTGCGAAAGAAATATAACCCACTTTAATGTTCTTTGAGAATATAGAATGAAACATGAGCATGATGAATGAAGGTATACTACACAAGTTATTATCTCTGCACCACGTTTGAAATACTTACAGTTGAGAGCTGTCCCCTCTAGAAATCTAAGCAATTCACTCCTGGATTTGTTTCATTATAGTGTCACTCACACCGTACATTTACTGGTCAAGTATCAAAAATCTGTAATATATCCTTTGTGAAGGTGAAGGTTGATTTAAAATAAATATGTATGCTTTATTCAGGAGTAGGACTTCCAGATCTCCATAGACATAGCTTCCTGCTGATGTCAGGCATATTAATCTTGTAAGGAATCAGGAAACCCAACTGTTTTGAATCCATATTTCCTAGGCTTAATGGGTCGCTACAACATTGTTAAAATTGAAATAATTGAATTATAACCTGACACACTTTGTTTGCAACCGTTATTTTTAAGAATGAATATGTAATTTTGATGTAGATACCCGTGGGGTGACTATTCTGTTTTGCTCACGGAGCCTGGTATCAGAGCCATGAAGAAGATGAAGTCAAGTGATGTATTTCATAGTTTACGTTTACAACAGCTAGGACACAGCAGGACATTGTTTACAAACACTGCGGCCTAGACATAGAGCTCCTCATGGTTCGGCGCAGACCATTCATTCTTCCAAGGTAACTTACAATAATAACAATTATTGCAGTATGCATTCCCCAACAAGCTCAGGTAGTGCTTGAAAAGCTGCATGATGTCATCAACAAACAGCTGACAGCTCACCCAGAAAGTGTGATAAATGCAGCAGGGGACTTCACTTTTGCAGATGCCAAACTGGCCATGCCCAAACGTCCTACAAATGTGAGTTTCCCAACCAGTAAAATAATAATAGCAATCATGAAGCAAAAACAATATATGTATTACCTCATTTCTTTGAATCATGCAAATAGCTGTATCCTTGTTTCACCTGGCAAGACTACAGCTTTTGTCAACAGAGGAGCCAAAATCAACTCAAATTAAAAGTTACTTGTAGGAGCTTTAATATGTCGGCTATTTGAAATGTGTGTTAAACAATTGGAGAATAATCTGTAATTTAGCTTGATTGTTGCCATGATGGAGACCAACACCTGTGCTGTGTGGCTGTGTCAGTCCCATATGGTGAGATAAAAAAATCATCAAACCATCAAAATGATGTGGTTGTGATTTTGATACAAAGATCAAGAAACGCTAGCATGATAGACTAACAATCAGGTCTACAGTGAACAGCCTGCCTCCTCCTCCTGTAAATATAAAATCATCAAGGCCAGAGAATTATTACTAAACAAGAAGTCTTTGCTCTGAAATAAACAAGCAAAATAAAAATGACTTTGACTTCAATGCATTTTAGAAAAGAGAGAAGGGGTCCCTAGTGCTGTCTATCACATGGACCTTATATATGACAATAATTGTGAATTCCCGATGATAATTTGTTAGTTTTTTTTGACAGGGTTGGTCAGAAGTATTAATTGTATATTTTTCAAGTGTATTATTCAGTAGAGTAAGCAAACATATGTATTCCTGTCTGGTTATTTGACTATAGTAACTTTAATTTACTTTGATTTCCCAGAAATGTATGTGTGTGTGTGTGTGTGTGTGTGTGTGTGTGTGTGTGTGTGTGTGTGTGTGTGTATGTTTGTGTGTGTGTGTGTGTGTGTGGAGGAAGAGAGGAAGAAAGTGAGACAGACAGCAAAGGAAACTAGGAAAATAAGTACCCACAACCCACAACAAAATTAGCTGAAGACACTGAATGGAGCAAGACTGACTATAGGATTATGCCATGTATGAAGTAAGAATGTGTGTAGAAACAATGCAAAAGGTTGAATTATGGCTTGGAAGGAAGAAACCTCTTACATTTCCTCCTTGATAATACGAATATGTATTATCATTAGAATATTTCCACTGAGGCTGATGTTACTGAAGCATATTATGTTAAGCTTTTGAAGCACAAATTAGTTTAATTTAGAAACCAAATATTATGACCATTACATTTGTTCCCCAAAGGATAGAAAGTACAATACATATCCTTTGTCTTTGTGGCCCTATCTAAAGACCTATGGTGACATCCAGCATTTAATAAGGAACACCTAGAAATACCTGATTATACCTGATCCTGCTGATATAGGTCAGGAGCTTCAGTTGATGTTTTGTGCTGGTTTGAAGATTTCACATTTACATTAAGGGTTAAGGGCACAGGATGTCACACCTTGTTAAATCCTTATGAGACAAATTGTGATTTGTGAAAATGGGCTACATAAATAAAATTTGATTGATTGATGTACGCCTGTAATATTACATAATTATTCAAAAAAAATGATACAGGTAAAAATAGTAACTAGTATTAGCTTTTCCCCCCGCTCCACTGTGAGGAACTTTGGAGTTTTATTTGACCAGGATGTCATTTAACCCACATATAAAAATAGTCTCTACGACAGCTTTCTTTCACCTGCGCAATATTATACAAATTAGGAACATCCTGTCTCAGATGGATGCTGAAAAACGTGTCCATGCATTTGTTCCCTGTTGACTGGAGTACTGTAATTCTTCACTATCAGGATGTCAAAGTAAGTCTGTAAAAAGCCCCCAGTTGGTCCAAATCTTTGACTCCAGAGCTGCAGGACAAGAACAATTATTACTATTATTATTATTAACAATGATATCCCCCATTTCTCTCTCTTCTCTCCTCTCTTTTCCATCCATCTCTCTTCTCCTCTCTTTATCATTTTTCCCTGCTCACCCCAACGAGTCGAGGCCGATGACCTCCCACATTGATTCGGGTTCTGCTAGAGGTTTCTTCCTGTTAATGTGTTTTTAGCCTTTAAAGATTTTTTCTCCACAGTCGCCAAAGTGCTGCTAGTTGTGGGAACTGTTGGGTTTCTCAATACATTTTAAGGTCTTGACTTTCTATGTTGAGTGCCTTGAGATAATATATAATATGATTTGGCGCTATACAAATAAAATTTAATTGAATATTCCACTTGCATATTATGATTTCATAATTTTCCAATTCAAATGTAGGATATGCTGACATTATTAAATTGTAGGAGCATTCTTTGGTGTTAAGTAAGCAGTAGTATTAAATGCTTTCGAGTGGACAGTTTGTGAAACACAACATCTTGCCTGTTTAAGGTCGCATCTGTGCTTTGAAAAAAAAAATAAGCAACTTCAAAACAATTTGTAAGGGGTACACACGGTTCTCCATCACCAGAGCAACCCTCCTATCCATTACAGAGCAGCTAGAGCCTCAGACCGATCTTCAACTACAGCCTCAAGGACACTGCTGCCATCAAGAAAACTGTGAAGAGCTTAAGGCATGGGTCCCAAAGGTGGACAGGTCGAGCTTGCCAGGGGGGTTCATGGCTTGGATTTACCAGCACTCAATACTACCCCGAATGCTGCAGCCTCTGCTGGTGTACATGGTGCCCATCATCACAGTTATATCTTTTTAAGAAAGATCAGCAGTATACTTACGCAGGTGGCTAGGACTGGCACATGGCTTCAGCCCTGCTAATATGTATAGCACCAGTAACATCTTACAGCTCCAAATGAATTTTCTCACTAAAGAGTTCATGGGGTTATGGACAAGGGAAGCCCTGCAGTACAGGGAATCCAAGGACCCAAAAGTTGTAGCCATAGGCATCCAGGTCGGAACAGACATGAAGTGGAGTTTCGACAGAGGCAGAAGGCACTGGTTGGATCCATTGCAGTAGGACGAGCACGTCCTGGCTACTTCACAGCAACCAGGGTTGACAAAACCCAGGGTAAGGAGCGGAACACCTTATTCAGGAGAAAGAGCAAGCAGGTATTGAGGAAGTTCAACTGACTACGTAGTCTAGCAAGTCTAGTAAGCGCTGATGTCTGGGGCTAGAGCAAAGCACCTTCTTGCCCCCAGTGCTTTTTAAGAGGCTCTTTGGAACAGCTGCTTCTCAGCACTATCATTGCCACCATGACCAGGTCCTTAAGGCAATTGCTAACAGCATAGCTACCAACAACACAAAGGCCACCACCAGCCAAAGAAAATTGCCTACCTAAGAGCCAGAGAGAAACCCTGCCCACAGTCTGGACTCCACCAAGAAACCAATCATGCTGGAACGAACACCAATCGGGGAAGAGCATTTACAATGCTGGGCATTACTTGGAGGGAACCATGCCCACTGTTTTATATTTGAGGCCCCTGCTTTCTATTTTTATAAAGAGATTTGCTAGATTTGGGCACACTGGTGAGCCCATAGCACAGCCCTCATTATATTTATAATAGAAAGCTGTTATGATTTTCTTTGTATTACATTAGTAATGAGTGTATCAGTGTGTACGAGGCAATGTTCTTTATCTTCACATTTTATCCCTCAGTTTCATATCTGCATGTCACCAGGACTAGGTGTGACACAAGTCAGTAAAACACAAATAATATGGGACATCCTTTATACTCAACCAGCACAGTGAATGACCTGGAGGCAAATCGCCAGCTGAGAACAAATGGATGCTACTGCAAGATCTGTAAAATGTCCCCCATATACCATGTATCAAGTCAGGATGAACCACGGACACAGAGGAGTTGGCTTCTCCGGCGTTTCCTCAACAAATACTGTACAGTGCCAGTACTTCTTCCCTCCTCTCTTCTGTTGGCTTTCTCAGGTGAAATTATATAACGCAGCAACTTTATTGTTTCAGCCAGTTTCCCTCCTCTCTTACAGAGCAGAACAGGGGAATACTTACCAGTTATGTTTATATACACAATTCGCACGTCCAACCTGAATAAAAATAAATAATCCCATGGCGAGTTTATTTATATAGGGAAAATAAGGGGATGTACTGTTGGCCATCGTGATCCTGATTTTGTTCAGCAAGGCTGTCAATGAGCACCCCACCAGACACATCACCTAGGTTTGGAGCATGGGGACAGAGCAAAGGGTCTGAACGGAGCCTTTCTGCTCCTACAGAGTTTCTGTTATGGAAATATTGGCCAGCAGACTGAACCAAACACCTCAACACCAGTTCATGAGTTAGGCTAGAGAAAGAAAAAGAAAAGCCTCCTGTTTATCCTCCAACTCTGGTTTAGTCAACTCTGTCCTATCACAATAATCTCCACGTGGACAGGCCTTTTACTAGTTCTTTAAGTGCACAGAAAAACCTTGCTTATGGCAGGGGAGATTTAAAAAAAAGTCTTTGCCCATTTGTTTAGGACTTTTAGAAGGTAAACCTGTACGTGTGAAAGGGAACTAACCAAACAGAGGATTAATCATTAAATTAGTATTTGTAACAAAGGTGCCTAAAAATCCTCTATCCATGGGTAGCCAAGTTATCAAATAAGGCTGTTGTTGCTAAATTCCAGTTGATTCTGAGACAGATTCGTTCTTAGCTAATGAAACATGAAGCTAACTAATATCACTCTGTTGTGTCAGGTGTTCTTAGCAAGGTGAAGAGCAAAACAAAATGTGGACTTATTACATTGGTATTTTGTTCTAATAAGATGCATAGAGATAGATAAGGACACAAGTCACACCATTCCATCTTTTGAATGAAATTATTGGGCTGCCTAAAGAAAAGCTGGCATTAAGATATAGATGGGAGTGATGGACAATGAGTCAGTATAATAAAGAGGATGATTGGCTCAACGGTCAGAAAGGAATAGGAGAAACCGGGAAAGGACTGAGGCATAAGGATGGAAAGAAATAAAGAAATAAAACTCGGGATGGATGAGAAGATGAAGACAGGAGGACATGAGCGTGGGTTGGAGGAGTGTCAAAGAGGAGAGAAGAGGTCAGTAAGTGAGAAAAGGGAATGAAGGGAGTGAGCAAGCTTTTGGGTGAGGAATGAACAAAGGAATGAAGGGAGTGAGCAAGCTTTTGGGTAATGAGTGAACAAATGAAAGGAGTATCACAGCCATGTACAGTTTTGACCAGATACTTTGCATTTACTGTTAATCTAGACTGTCATGGGTATTTTGATCTCCATGTTTTCATTCTTTATCAAGACCAATTGCTGCATTCACACAGTAAATCCTATCGCTCCATAATACCAGTCAACCTCAATGGCAAAATTATTGGTGTTATTATTGCGATGTTAATTCAAATACAGATTCAAAGTTAATGTATTTGACTGAAATCACTCAAATCAAAATCATGATGTGACCTGTTCATTGTTGTTATGTTTTTCGTAAAATAACAGGTTATATCAGTGAAAATAACTACATGTAATATCACCATTAATTTAATCTTGACTGTTATCTTGTTGTGAATGATACTAAAAACATTTAATCTGCATCAACAATCACTTTTACTTTGCCATTTTTCCAGTTGTTAAGACGCTGGTATTGAAACTAAACCCTTCCTGGATATGTTTGGCATTTAACTTAAACCAGAAAAAGAGGAGAACTAAACCACTGGAAGTTTAAAGGTAAGCTTGAAGCTCAAAGAAAGTTTAGCACATGTGCAATGTTTTAATGAGTCCAAATGAAATTTGCCACTGAAGCAGCTGTGTTCAATCCTAATGTGAATCAAGTTGCATAAAAGTTCATTGTCTAAAAATGATTTATGACTGTGAGGTGAGGGAAGTTTTAGCCATCAATCATCACTCTCCTACCCGTGTTAGATCTTGACGCTCTCAATGCCGTAAACGTTGTAGCCCTCTTTATAGGTGGCGTAGTTTGGCTGGTGGCTTGGGGACAGCAGGTTGAAGTTGGGGGCATGTTGAGGAGAAGACAGAGTGTGTGTGTAGTTTCCTGTGTGCTGGGGGGACGACAAGGTGTTGGCTGCAACCTTTATGAAAAAATAAAGTCATCGTTACTACTATACTGGTTGTATTTATGTAACAATGACGACTTAAGCTGTTTGACTTTTAGTGTGACAATAATAGTTTGAGAAGCAATAGCCCTAATAGTGCTGAAATGCTGCAAAACCTAAATTGTATTATGAGCGAGAGAGAGAGAGAGAGAGAGAGAGAGAGAGAGAGAGAGAGAGAGAGAGAGAGAGAGAGAAAAAGGTAGAAAGAGAGCTGTCTTAACATTGAAATGTGGTATAAAACATTAGCATGCGTTTGTGTTAACATCCTAATGTCATGTTAGAAACAATAAAATAATACAAAATGCCCATTACACAGAGAGGAAAACAACTAAGACAACAGGTGAAAAGCAATGTATTTTCTAGAGGAAAATTTACAAAATATATAAATTCTTGCTTTTTAGTTTCTACATCTGAGGAGAATTTTTTGCCTTTGTTCAGCACATTTCTGCTCTCTGATTGGCAGACATACCGTCTGCCATTGTTTTAGATGCTCCAATAACATAAGTATATCTTCACCAAGAACTCTATTAGGAACATCTATACATATACTTATATATGGAAATATTAGAAAACCATATGGCAGCAGTGCAATGAATAACATCAGAGAGTCAGGTGCTTCAGTTCAGGTTCACAAACTGGAATACAAAAAAATTAAAGTGTGATCTTACTCACTCGCTAGTGCCAGAAAGGCTAACTTGAGTGTGAAACTTCTAATTTCTGGGGATGTTTACATGCAACAGTCTCCAAAGTTTCCAATCAGACTGGTGCAATAAACAAGGAAAGCGCCGATGAGTGTGAAAAGTGTGGACAGAAATGCCTTGTCGGTTAGAGATGAACAAGAAAAGCCCATCCCAAGTCCAGAAGGTGACATGAAATGAAATGTCTGGTCAAAGAAAGAATGGCACTGGGAAACAGGTGGAGGAAAGCATCACAGAAGTAAAGAGATCAATCTCCTGCAAGTTGATCTAAATGAACAACCGGGTAGACTAAACAGAGCAGTGAATCCCAGAGTTTGTTGTACGAAGAAGAGAACAAGGACAGCTTTTCTAACGGACCCTTTAGATTTGTCCATAGAAAATAGTGGCTCCGACTCATAATGCTAAAAATAGTATTATGAGAGGGAGCCAGCGGACAACTGGAGAGAAGCAGAGGCCCACTATTTTTAAGGGTATAGCTTCAACTACAGAACTAAATGAAACAACTCCGCAATTATTGCTCAGACGCAGGAAACCCTCACCTGCTTCAAGCCAAAAGCCAACAGCCACCACTGTCCCTATCACCCAAACCCAATTTGCTTCTACAGAGGCTCCACCTGGCCCAAGCATTGAATCTGTAGTCTTTCTGCTGAAATTAAAGACCAGTTGTCCCCCTGGACTTACCATGAGTCATTTACCCTCAAGTTGCCTTAGCGATTAAGACAACAAACTGTTTGGAAGGGGGATGGAAAAGACACTGTAGGCAGCTCAGGCAGTTGTCTAGTAAAAGACCAGACTCAACAGTGAAGGAAGAGTTATTAGTGAGCCAGGCTTTGTCTTACTTTTAGCACCTCTGAGTCTCCAAGTATTACCCATCTCTGTAGTCTGACTCCGCTCATAACCCAAAGCCTATTGCTATAGCCTGATATAAACATAATGCAAATGAGTTTGACCCAAATGTAGAACAGATACATTTAAATCAAGTTCAGACAAATTCCACATGAATACAAATGGTTTTTTCTTTAACAGTTGTACAAATATCAAGTCAGCTGGTATGGATTTCAGACATTGAAATACTACAATATAAATTCCATTAACCACGCAAATTTCTGCTTGAAGATATATATTGATTTATCTATAATTTTAAAATCTGTAATCGATCAAATTCAGATTCTGATGGTATTTTAGTGAGAATCTAACTTGTCGAAGATTCAAAATACAAGTCATACTATTATATTATTAAAATTTAAAATGGAAAGTGAGTTAAAACAAAAATTTGTACCTTCATTTTTTTGGCTTCAGCCCGGCTCTTGTAGCAGAACTCTACCAGTGCTACCATCATGGCAAGACCCAGACCTCCAACCAAGATGTAGAAGACACCTGCTACGTTACTAAGAGACAGAGCACTGGTCTTCTCCTGGTACACACACACACACACACACACACACACACACACACACACACACACACACACACACACACACACAAACATACACACACAAGCACACACACACACAAGAAGATGGCAGTCACCCAGAGAAAAGAGGGGTTAGTGGGGTGTTTTTATGTTAACAGCTAAATTAAATGACTGACACACTATAAGTGAGTGAGTGCTGTAAAGAGCTGTAGATTAGCACAGTAAAAAGAGCAAAAACAACTAAACCTGCACATATACACATATTTGAAACACAGTTTCTCTTTGTTGCTTTCTGTATCAGTAAGTCAGTGAATATATATATTTTGTTTTGACCCCACTGTATACTTATACATACACACAACAATCACATACACACAAACATCTATAAACATATATATGCAAGTAAACACATATTAGCTGTTACTTAAGTCCAATGTTAATATAATAATAGAAACAAGGGGAACCATAGTTTTTCTACATTTGACTTGAGTCAAATATCTCTACATTCGGCACAGTTAACCAGTATTAGTTAACTGTACCCCTCAATCCAGGTGTTTTGGCTAGGGTCACCATGTGCTCTGTTGTACCTAGAAGTACACAGCAGTGATGTCACAGAAAATATTTTTGTTGTTAAGTTTCTTAGTAAGAGTCATCAGCTTTAGACTTTTGTTCATCATCCTCCATATACAAGTATTTACTTAATCAGTGGAAATTAAAGGCCAACTATTTGAAATAAACACTTCCAGGAATTCAATAATGTCCCGAAACAATAATTCCGATAATCCCTTGGAAAGATGTTTCATTACCATAATTAGTATGATTCATGGCAATCGTCCCCTGTATGTAATGGCTGGCTTTTCTAACTTCTTCCTTTTGCCAACTAGTGTGACAATTCAAGATATCATTTTTTCTCAATGGTGTGTGACAGATACAGCATAAACAAAGAGGGAATAATTTACAGTCTATGAACTTGGATGTAGAAAATATTTTTTTTTTCTTAAGCAAAGTAGACCATGAATAATATGAGAGCTAGTCAGGGGATGATATTTATCAGAAGGTTTATTTATAAAGCTTTCACAGACAATAGTCATAAAGTGCTTAAAATGATAACACCAAATTGATTTAAGTAAATAGAACAAAGTTTTTGGTAAAGTGTATTGAAAGTATGATATCTCATGGATGATATGGTATGAAAATTCATAGATATTTAGATATTAAAGCTCCAAATTCCACTGACTTAATAAAAATGAATAAATACAGATAAAGATAAAAACCCAAGTGATGAAAAAGCAAGTGTTTCCCCTTGTGAGCAATATGTCATGATGACTTGAAAAGTCTCGAACAATCATAGATTTTGAGATAAAAAATTCTTATTCAAGAAAATTTATGAATTTCAGAAAAATTCTCATATTTCTCATGAACAATCCATGTATCCGGCTGTAGCGTGTGATACTGTAAATAAATCTAAATCTTAATTTACGGACATCAAAATTATTTCTGTCTAAACAAGGTTTCAAACAGACAGACAGATGGATGGACAGGCAGACTTCAACTTGTGTTAAAACAGACAGAACAGCTGATTATTCAACAGCCAAAATACACAGGGGACTCAGTGGGTTTGACTTTGTCTTAGTAAGTTGTACTGTTCTCAGGACACCAATTGTTTTTCTTCAATTCAATTGAAATCTATTCAATTCAATTGATTTGACAGACTTTACTATGTAAATTGTAGATTTTTTTTTCTCTTATCAGCATTATACTTACAGTTTTGAGGGTTGAAGCTCCATGCTTCAAACTGGGAGTGTCACTTACATTACTTAAAGCTATAACTAACCTGTACTAACAATACTGTGTTTGGTTTATTTTTCAGTTATAGATACAGAGATATATAACTACTGCAATTATAGAGCAAAGCTTACTGTGTATGTTTAATATGCAAACAGATAGTGTGTTTAACTGATTCACAGACATGTACAACTAACCTTATTGGTGGAGTCCTTGAAGCCACACTCTCCTTTATCGTACCACCACTTGTTTTTCATCTTGTCTAGGGTCCCTTGCTCATTCAGTTTCAATACGGCAAGGTTTACTGGCACTCTTCAATGGGAATAACATAAATAACATCATTATCAATGTTATCTTATGTTATTGGTTAGGCAGTGGTTCTCACACTCTGCTCCAGGACCAAGAGAAAGGCCAACACATGTTTGTCTTGAGTTATTCAAGGATTAGTTAGCTCATTTTGCGAAGCAAATATTTAAGTTAAAGGTTCATTGATTGTCAAATGGTGAATTCTAGGTGTTTAAAATGAAGCGTTATATTGAAAGGCCCCTCTGTTTGGTCCCTGAGACAGAGGATGAGATGTTCTGCATTGAAAAGCCTTTGTGCTGCTGTATTTAAGCAGCAGTATACTTCCAGTCCAGCCAGAGCCATAGATAAGTAGAGTTTGGCTGTGTTCCACACACTCTTTATCAACAACTCTTCTCTTGCACTGTTGCTGCCATCTGGTGTGAGGTCACCTGACCCTTGCCTTGCCCCTGACGCCTGCCCTACCCCTGACCTCAACCAAACAGTGTACAACACAATGGTGTAAGAGGCAGCACAGACTACAATGCTACATGTTGGTGATGCTTATCAGCAACAGCTTATAATAAGCCTATGTATATCTAATATCTATGTGCAAAATCTATGCACATTAATTCGTTTTCACATTTATGAGACATTGCTGGATCTTGCTGTTTAGTGTTCCCATGTAGCATTGTTACTGTGCTGCTTCTTTAGCTTTTTTTCTTTCCACATCATAGCCCAGTGTTACCTTCATGTCTGTGTGTAGTGTGCATGTGTGTATATTAACCTTGCTCTCCCCTCCTCCGCTGCCGCATTCTCCCTTGTCATACCACCACTTGTTTTTCAGTTTGTCCAGCAGCCCCTGCTCGTTCAACTTTAACACCGCCAGGTTCACCGCATTTCTACATGAACACAGGGGCTGTTAGCAGTTCAGTGGTTGTCACTTGAGTCTTCCTGCTGGTATGCATGTAAGCAGCATGAACTCTTAATCCTAAGCATTAACAGAATACAAACAGCTGAAATGGTCCATTTCATTAGCGGCAAACTCATCAGTTGTAGATAAGTTAAGCTTTAACATGTCTTGACAGCTATGATCAACCTGCTGAATAAATTACAAATATTTTTTTCTCAAAGATGAAACGCTAAACAAAACTTGTCAACTTTTTGGGGATTTTCAGTTGGCATTGACCACTGTTTTTGTAAATTTATAAGACAGCTTTCCAAAAAGGGAAAATCTGACTTATTTGTTGTGCTTTCAAGTTTCTCTCTACAATCTGTTCTTTTGTGAACACTAGTTTTTCTTTCAATCATGTTTTCTCTAGCACTGGCCATCACCTCTATTGTTAATGTTGGCAGAGATCTGGGAATTTAGAGTTTGGTGACATCACCCAAAAAAATAAACATCCAATAGGGCAACAAAAATGAAAATCAGACCATTTTTAAACAAGCCAACTAAAAGGAAATACTTTAAGCATGCAAAATAAGGCTCTTTTCAGACCTTGCATTAACATGTGTCTGGTCCGGTGTCAGTGCACCCAATATGCATTGAGATGTAGTCACTCAGATCACATTTGGAGGTGGTCTGGACCACGTATGGTAACATTCAGGACAGCTTTGGCTCAGAAGCAAGGAGATCAATGAGAGCAATGAAATCACACATGTGATCATATCTCCCTAGAAAGATGTCAATGCAGGATATAAACGGTTAACATCTCACCAATCATTTCTCATTTTAGAGATAGAACCATGGTCCTATATCAAAATAAATAAATGTTTTTCTTTTCAGTCAAATTGAAATGATAGTTTTAGGGTTAGGGAGTCAACGGTAAGGTTAAAGTTATGACTGTATTAGATTAAGGTGGCCAAAGGTCAATTGTAACGTCATTGAGGCACCACTCTTTCAACATCACTAGACATAAATACCATGTCTCTCTGTAGAGGATCTTGCTGTGTCATGTCAATTTCAATTGTCTAAATCTCTCATATAGACTTCCAACAACAACTTTTCAGTGACAGCTTAAGATGATCTGCTTCTCTATCAGGACTTTCAGATTCACATTTGTAGTCATACAGTTCTAGTATGTTTAGACTAAACAAATACCTACTCTGGGCTGTCCCACGTGACCAGACCAGGAACTGGTTGCACAAAGTTAGTCATTAACTAGTGTTGATAATAGTATGTAACAAAGTACCCTTTCAATATTTTGCTGATAATCACTTTATGTAGGTCCCTTAAATCATAGAAGGATGAATACTATGGGAGTCGTAGAAAAATAACAACTCTAAACTCTAACAACTAAAAATAGAAGGCTCTTTTTTTAACCAAACATGCCACTCCTTCTGAACACCACGGTTCCTCTGCTGATGGAGGACAAGCTGGGACGCAACAATGCAGAGAGTAACGCACAGAGCTCTTTTACATGGTCATCCAACTTTGGTCTGTTTGTCTTTGACTGTGTGTGTGTTTTTGTCTGCAGGTCTCTGTCAGGTCGTATAGTACGTGGTGTGTGGTGGTTTTTCACTCTGATCATAATCTCATCATACACGCCCACCTGGCTGCCTTCCTGACTGTGGAGAGGATGGTTTCTCCCATCGAGAGTGCTGAAGACCTGGCTAAACAGACAGATATTACATATGGAACCCTGGACTCTGGATCCACCAAAGACAGCCTAGACAAAAGAGGGCTCACTGCATCTTTCTAGTCCAATTTTCTCCTTATTAAGAATGCACTGCTTATCTTTGTCCACAGTTAAGTGACATGTGGTCTTTATCTTTCTGCCCTTCTTTCTTATAGATTGCACCAGGGCACTTTGATGTGGGCCCGCAGCCCAGTCCATATTTCCCATGGATGTGGATTCAGTCTCTAGGTGCCCCACAGATGATCTTTTATCTTTTTCGCCAACCACCATTCTTTTAAGTATAGGAACAAAGGCTCAACACAATATGCTGAACCCTGTGTGGGTTCTGTATGTGCATGTGAGCATGAGAGCAGGATTCAGCAAAGCTGATCATCCATTTATGGCTGTAGACAAGTACTGAATCTTTGTGCACCCAACCCAATGGTTGCTTTATAGGGTCCTCTTTTCATGTCATTGATTTGTTTTGTATCTAAAAGATCCTCAATCCAGCAGGAAGCTTGTTCTGTATAATATTTTTGATGTAATAATACGACAAAAAGGCGATGAAATAGATGCGAGTGGTATGTAAATTCCATTCATAAATCAAGTGAACCTGTCAATAGTGACCTTTGTGTGTAATGTATTGATTAATGAAGGTGTATGTTCTGTAAGACATTACAAATACTATAATAACATTATTTGGTTTAAAAATGTTTGCGATAACCAGGCATGGGCTCAGATCACAACCAATTTGATCAGGTGAAGCACATGTGAATCAACCCCTTCAGTTTTCAGCTTTTTTTCTGAACTGAGCCCACCATTTACATTATAACATTTATGATGCAATAGGGGCAATATTAGAATATCATCTAACAACAGTTAGATCATGCCAGGAGCAGAGACATGAGAAAAGTGGAACATCATGTTTGCAGGTATTCAGTGCATTATTCAAGCACTTTTGATATATCAAGAATTTTACTGACTGAAAAATGACCGAATAATATGTCTCTGGTTCTACCATGATATACGACAACAGCAGTCATACACTCAATTTTTGTTAAACTTAAAGCTCCATTAAGCGATATTTCTGGTAGTAAAATTTAGGGTTGCCAGAGTAACCAAGGGTCTTCTCTATTATCATTATTCTAAAGCCCATCCCAATATATCTTACTAATTTATCATCCAACTACCATCAGATCCAAAAGAAAAGCTCTTCACCGGCACATGATCTGATTGGATAATCCTTGCATTGAAAAAACCAAACAAAAAAATGCTATAAAAGCAAGTGTAATAAATAAGTAGTAAACTGAGGTTAACTAACCCAGCATAACATGATGTAAGCTAACTTATAATGATCCTGTTCATTTTCATCCAGCTAACTTGGTTCTTCTTGCTCTTATTACAATTTAATGAAAAAAGGAAAGTGGTCAGTCTGCCATTTTGCATCAAAATAAGTTTACCAGCTGAACCTCAGCAGAACCTCAGCTAGTTAACCTCCACTTGGTCTTATACATAGACTGTGGCAATATAAAGATCTACAATGCATCGCCACTATTGGAGTCTGAACAGTGGTGATAGGGGGATGGAGCCCCAGTAGCGAAATCATAACGATGCAAACACTTAACCAATCGTAAGTCAGACTGAGCAGTCAATCATCATATTTTTAGCATCAGATAACTCATTTAAACCAAACTTATCAGAGACATGGACACTTGAAGATACATCAGTGTGATAAGACCTACCCAAAAAAAATAACATCTTTGAGAAAAATGTATTGGACGTTAATTTGGTCAATGTACCATCTGCTAACATGGAGGATGAAGGAATTATGATCTGTCCGGCAGTCAGCCACTGGGTGGTAATTAAGACAATTTGGCCTTACTTCTAGGGAGAAGTAATATTATCCATACAGTCTACGGCCTTACAACACAGGTGAAGGAGATGTACTATATATGGAAACTAACCATTAGTCCTCTGCAACTCAATAGCTGCACATCTCTTCAGCTGTATAGCCATGCCCACATTTGAGATATCCAATCAACACCAAAGGATTTGATTAAATCACATTATTGACCAAACCCTGTTTACACTGTTCACGTTTCATTCATAAATATGTCATATTACCTATGGCACTGTAACCATTCCACTGTGGCTTCATTGATCATCCTGCATAATCCTAAAACGAAAACTCCCATGTATTTGCTACTACTAGTATATCCCATCTGGAGCGGTCTCTGGTCTGTAGACTGCATACTTGTCCTAGTTCCTTTTGGTTATTTAGTGAAGAGGAGTTCTTTTGGCATTTCATGTTGTTCTGTTTAAGTGAATACATCATATTGAACTTTATTCGTTAATATGATGATGTTTGGTTACCCATTACTATGAGTTGTGACTGCCCTTTTGTCTAACAAAATAATTGCATAATGCAGCTTTAATTGCAAATTTGACGATTAAAGGAACTTTAAATCATCATTAAAACATTCTGCAGGCCAAGGTTAAGTTTCAAAACCATCTGACAGATACAAAGAAGGAGACAGAGAAGGCAGGGCAGACAGAACCACGCAGGCATCAGTGTGCTGAAAAGACACAAAAGTGGGAAACAGTGACTGGCATGCAGCTCAACACAAACAACAAAACACACACAACACACACACACACACACACACACACACACACACACACACACACATATTTCAACTAAAGATTAAAAAAATAAGTGTCTGTAAGTAGTAGGACAGTTAGACATTTTAATTGGATTTTTTTCTCTATCTCACCATATGCACTGCATATGGTTTGCAACTGCAATCTGTTTGTATCACATATTTATTTCTAGCTGCACTATAGGTTTTATATTTATAAATAAATCCATAACACTTTCTGACTTCACCAAGATGTTGACTGTTCTCTTTTCCAAGCACACAAGATTGTACTTAAAATAAGTTTTTTAATGGCTCATAATGCTATAATTAAAAAATATTTTACTTTGAAATGTAAATTGTTGGTACTCTCTGAAATATATGCATTGTTGTACTCTGCGAGACAGGAGGGTGATCATATATTTATATTGATTAAGGTTGAAAAAAGGCCTGCAGTATATTTTGTAAAGGTGTTCTGTAAAATTATGTCAAATTCAATTTCAAGGTTGTCCTCCCAACATTCCTAATTCAAGATCTCAATATTTTTTTAAAAAGTGCTGTGATTGGTTGAACACAGCTCTGGGGGCACAGGCTGAGAACTGAAAAATAATTACATTCATATCTTTCAAATGTAACAAGTTTTGTGACACTCTAGTGTCATGTCAACCTAAGCATAGATGTATCTTATCTTGACTTTATGTAGGCCCTGCAGGAGAGATGGGCAGTATTTCTATTACTTGTGTTTGAAATACATATTTCAATTACTTTGATTTTTTTGTAATTTGTATTTGATAGGGCCGATACGAAATCGAATGTAATTTGTAACAAAATACCTTAGAGTGGAGTAATTTTGTATTTAAAATACTCAAAATACTTTCACCACTAATCAAAAAACAATTCACGAGTTCACCCATTCTTCAAAATGCCCTGGCTACCTACACGATTATCAGGAGAAAGGAGGCGAATCCATCAGTCTATGCTCCACTCAGCTTAAGATCTTGGCCTGGTGGCAGAGAGGGAAACGGCTTTCTCCAACTTCCAAGATGATGAGGAAAATGACTTCTTTGTTTTCTCAGCTGAAGAAACTCAAGTCCAGGAAAGACAAGAGATCACAAGCCACAGCAAAGCTGAGTTAGAGACCCTTCGTTTTCTGGAGGACATCAGAAAAGACCTGCTTTCTCTTCAGCAGTACCCACTTATCAAGCTCCTTTTTGTTCGATTTAACACAGCCCTCCCCTCTGAGGAAGTTGAGGGACTATTCTCGTTTACAGGAATAGTATTCCATCCGCACAGGAGGCGGTTAACAACAGAAACATTTTAAAAGTTAGTTGTTCTGAAAGGCTACTAAACTGGCTACTCAGTGGTTGGGTCTCAAGAACCAAAATGGAAGGATTATTATGTCATAAAGATGTCAGTGTGAACCTGTATGAGACACTTAACACTGTAATAAAGAACTATTTGGCCTACCATGCCACTGGCCAATGTAAGGGAAAAATAAGTAGGCTACCATGCCACTGACCAAGGTACAGTATAAGAGAAGTAAGTAGGCTACTCACTTGTTAAGTTACCTGTTCACTTTTGTATTTATTTACTATTTACCTTTTATTTTTATTCATTTTTCTGTCCAGAACTTGATGGACATTAATTTATTTTGGCTCTTTACCTATGTACAACTGTTTTTAAATCTATATTTTGCTTTTATAGTATACATAGGCCTAATGTGTGATGCTATTCATATGTGATGAATATTTTCTTGTTGATACAAAGCCAAAGTTTATAGGCTGTCAAGTTGTTGTCTTTTAATAGCTCTGCTTAGTTACAGTGACATTCTGTGACTGTTCTTCCTTTTTGTGGGGTTCACCAGAGCTTCGTGTGCATTATATAGCCCAAACCTGAATGCTCTGCTATACCAAATTGTGAGAAAACAGAAAATCCAGAAAAAGTATTTCCTATATTTTAAATACCAAATACATGTATTGTATTTTGTTACATTTTCTAGCACCGGTATTTTGTATTTTATTTTAATACATTTATTTGAGGGGTATTTTGTTTCAAAATACATTTTGATGTATTTTTGCCCATCTCTGCCCTGCAGTAAATTTGAGAGTAATGCAGAAATAATCTTATGAAGACTCTTCAAATAATCTAACTTTAGCAAGTCAATTCACCAATTACCTCTCTTGTTATCTGGTGAATGATAATTTAGTCTTAATGTTGAGATTTGACAGCAGTTGAAAGTAATGTATAAACATTGAAGTCTCTATCATTGCAGAAAATGTTATGATAACCAGTGGAAGCTAATTATTACGATTTGCTGCTGCTGACAGCAATTTGCACATACTATGACTGTAAAACATTTCTGGTTTGCAATTAGTAACAGGTTAGAGTTGTTTCTTGGACAATTCCTAGAGTAAATTGGCTATTCTATAAAAATATGGCACCTGTAAATTAAATATTATTATTACTAAATATATTTAAAGGATTTTTCCATAAACCCACGCTTTCCCTGGCTACCAAAACTGTTAGCTTGTGTCTTTCTGAGAGGCTACTGTAACAAAATATCAAATAATCTGAGTTTATTTATTTAAATAAAACTGTAATAAAAAGGTTTGTGGCTAAAATGTTATCTTTATAAAAAGTATATTACTTATGGAGGGAGACATGACACATCTCATGAATAACAACTGTAGACCCACGTAGACAAACATACACACAAAGATGCACACATAAAAGTGTTCAGGTCATAAACGCATAAATAACAATCCCTTGAGCCAGGTCTTGAAGAACCAGCTCATCACAATTGCAACCAAAGTCTCCCGATTGTGAACAATATTAAATCCCATTTATTCAGTGTATAGTGTTCTGAAAACATAACACTTCAACGTTAAGAAACTATATGATACTATCTATTCCCAATCCTGAACATCTGATGAATTGTTGAGATGAAGTATTTCTTCAAGACCTGAAATCTCAAATTCAATCAGCCCACCCACAGTCGTCAGGGCAACCACCACTAGCCATTGGTCAGAGGTGGTAGCCATGGTAAAAAATACAAACCACTGGGATGATGTCATCAGGGTAGGTGGATTATTATAACAACGAGTAAGCCGCCATGCCCCATTCATCACACTCGCATACTGCAACACCCAATTGGCACTAAGGCTTGGGACCAGACTATATCGCTCCCCATGGTGGGATATTTTCTTGAGCATGGCTGCAAATAACCACAGCCACAGCTCACACTGGCTAATCACCATCTGACTACTATAGCAGACGGTCAGCCAGCGATTTCTGATCATTACTGCAGAGCACTGAGGGAGGGACATTCTGAATCCACTCACCAGCCTAACTCAAAGCACAAAGCAGTTGCATGAATTGCTCTTTCCAGTGAAGAGGAATGAGCTGTGTGAATGGGGAGAGGGACAGAATGCTAGGCAGCAGGTTAGTAGCGTGAATGGTACATGGCAGTGTAGGTTGGCTAGCATTGTTATACTGATCCACCCACCTTAATGGGGATCCTTTGGGTGTCGCGATGCCGTAGCCTTTGGAGTCCAGGTTTCCACCCACTTTCATGGTGTCGCAGGGCTTCCTCTGCTCAATGTACTCATTCATGGTGGACTCCAGTAGGTAAGCATACTTCCCTTTGGACTTCCGCACACGGAGAACACCTTCTGATGTTTTCTTGACGAAGACTGAAGGTTCTGCTGATTTCATGTACTGCCACATCTTGTCGAACAAGGCGATTTTTGAACGCTTAAAAAAAGAATAGAGGCTATTACAACTTAATTTGAACATCTGGGGTACCATTTTATACACTTTAATACTAATCTAAACTTGTATATACCAAGTGGCCACACTGCCACTACTGCCACTCCAATGTTTCCACAAAAAAATGTAAAACTATAGGTTGCATTTGTGGCAACCTACTTTCTGTTAGTTTATGAAGTCCTTACCCTGAAGAACTCCTTGGTGGATCCAGAGTCCAGGGTTCCATATGCAATATCTGTCTGTTTAGCCAGGTCTTCAGCACTCTCGATGGGAGAAACCATCCTCTCCACAGTCAGGAAGGCAGCCAGGTTGGCCGTGTATGATGAGATTATGATCAGAGTGAAAAACCACCACACACCGCCTACTATACGACCTGACAGAGACCTGCAGACAAAAACACACACACAGTCAAAGACAAACAGCCCAAACTATGCTGTTATTTTAGTTTCCAAAACTGAAATTCATGGGCTGGCTGGGAGGTTCATGTAAAGAGGATAATTGAAGGCCTTGAGAAGGAGCATCCCTGTTCTCCCTGGATACAAAAGTAAATTATGTTATGTTTCTTGATAAAAGAGAGCAAAATTCTTTGTTGCTTGTATAACATCATAAAATCTCTAATTCCTCTCATGAGTTTTATTAAACTTTATACTACTTAAATCCCTGTCCGGAAAAATGGACTGAACCCCAAAACCTACTGTTAAGTATGGTTAAAGGGCTCAATTTTGATTAATTTGATTTCTTACAAAAAATGTAAAGTTTCACTTTTTCTTTGGAGAAACACGGAGTCTTGAATAAATAATCCTTTATTAGTTCCACAGTGTAGAAATTTCCAGTTAAAAATGTATAAGTATTTAAAGCAGAAAATCTGGTCAGTCCAAAGGACACATGCTTTTCTGGCCTCTATTCTTCTTTTGTATTTGATATTCACTTCCGTGCTTCTTGGATTCAGTATGATGAAAGTTTTAGAACTAATGTGATACTCGGTGTGGCACATACCTCGACCAAGACCTAACAGTCCCTATAAATTCAATCAAGCTACACCAAAGTTCACACCCTCATGGATACCAGTTCCCTCAATGTGTCTGATTTGTTTCAAACTGTGAAATTGTTAAAAATGAAATAAAATATGTTGGTGCTATATATCAGCACCAAAATGGTATGTTTCTTACCAAGATTCATGGCAATCTCTCTAGTAGTTTTTGTAGTTACAGTCTTGCTTACAAACCAACTAAACATCAAACTGACGGATGAAAGCATAACCTCCTTGTCAAAAGTAATCAGAACTTGAAGGGTGACCTAACATCCTGGTACCCTTATGTAGATTAATTTGAGGTATCGAAAAATCTGTCATTAGAGAGAGGTCAAACTATAACAATCTCGGAAAAAAGCATCTCTGACTGTGTTGAGAGCAACTGTGTGGCAAACCATGATTCATTAATAGTGAAGGAGTGTACCATACCAACCTTGGTGAGATGTCACAACCTTGCCGCATGAAAGCACCCAAAGAGAACCAAAGGGAGTTAAAAATCCCAAACTCATTGGTGGATTCAGTTGTTAATGGCAGCGCTCCGTCCTCGGGCTCCTCTAGTGTCCACTCATAGGGGCTGAATCTGGATACCTGCAAGATAATATTAGTATTTAGAGCTTTGAATTTCCCTGTTGCACTGTGCTTAGATGAAAACAAGCTCTGTTACTTTGGTAGTAAGGTGTCATAGATAAGAATAAACACAAGCAAGATGTGTTGATAAAAGTTTAATGCGCAGGCTGCATGAAAAGTTTATTCACAGTTATATCACTATCACATGTCGTCTGACAGGCAGCTGTCTATTAGTTTGGTGTGTGAGACTGTTGTGACTGGACCAGCTTCGGGCCCATCTTTCACAGCCAGCTGCTGTGGCAGAATTTTTCTAAGGTCATGAGTGAAACTTCATCCAGCCACATATCTTTACATGAAAATTATTTTGTATAGATGTATACCACACAGTTTTGGCATTGATGCATACAGTTGAAGCAAGAATTGAACGAGAAAAAAATATTTCGATAGTGATATTGATATCATTGCAGTTTAGTGAGTTAGCAGCCCTGCACTACAACGTAGGAAGTGTCCCTTGCATAATACATACTGTATTATAGTCACATACCTTACATTCATCTCACAGTCATCACATACACACAAACGCCATTGTGTCTCTCTATCCACTCAAGTTATTAGCTTAACTATCTTGTTATTCAAACAGATTGAAAAAATTATTGCATGTTGTATATCATAGGTAGAATATCCATGCATGTGTGTAACACATCCATATTTGTAACCTCTGACAACCTGTTTGGTGGGAAGAAAACACATCTATACCCAATCAACAGACTCACTTACCAGAAAGAGTACAACACTAACTCCTATATAGGCAAAGACAATGCACATCCAGATCTCATAGGCCAATGGATCCAGAAAGGAGAAGACCCCTGGTTTGGATTTCTGTGGCTTTTTGATCATGATGGAGATTCCCAAAGACATGAAGGGTTTGGAGAAATCGATCACCTCTTCACGAACCAAAGTGATTGTCAGGGGAGCAACTGCTATGTCTGCTTTCTGTTGGAAAGACAAACCCAGAGTGAGACTGTTTGATGGTGTGATCTCTTTATAGACTTGAGTCACCTGCTGGAAAAGATGCCAAAAAACCATAAGACCAATGTAACTGTCGAACCTATTTTCTATATTTGGTGTGATGCCCCAGTGTTCCAGGCTACAAAACCTGGTTAATGTGCACACAACCTCGACAGCACATCAATCCATTCATTCAAATATTATACTGATGCACCGAAAGCTGGAATTGCCAGTGTTCATAAAAGTTGTACCAGTGAATTTGAAGTTTCAACTATTCAATTTTGAATATAGAGCTTGGCAACATACAGCCTATAATGATATAGCATTGCTTTTAGGCTATTCCGTAATTAAAATCTTGATATTATGAAATCTCTGAAGAACAATTAATTTTCAATAAAAAATAATTTTAATGCATGAGTATGGTACTGATGTGTATTTTTGTTATTCCAGGAAATTACTAAAAAAAACAGATTTATTATTAGAGCACGCTGTGTTTCACATTATAGTTACAATATTTTCTCATTATACAATTATATTTTTCATAATTCATATTATCATGGAATTAATTCCTATTATATATATATAAATATATATAAATAAAATAATAATAATAATAAATGTTTATCTCTGTATAAATTTTCTCAGAAATCTAACAAAGCTTTGCAAGTCATATATGTGAAACATTTTTCATTTACACAATTTTACTCAATGCTCGGGTTGAAACACGGCATGATTGTATCGATCATAATGTAATATTATATTTTCTGCAGGTGGATTAAGGCTTACCCCATACACCAGCTCTCCAACCATACCATTCCAGATCTTAGTTTCCGCATCTCTTGCCCCGTATTTGCCATCTCCGACAATCCTTAGCTGGTAGCGTATGCCACAGTGCTTTGCGATCTCTGCAGCAAGGTCAACGCAGTAACCTTACATCAGTCCGAAAAGACGAACACACAAGAAACACATCAGCAATGTTAGGAAGACTTTTCTCTCTCTCTCTCTCTCTCTCTCTCTCTCTCTCTCTCTCTCTCTCTCTCTCTCTTTCTCTCACCTACATGCACAGTACAAATACATACCTTCATAACGGTCATTGTCTTGAAACAGCTCGGAATTTTTCTTCAACATCACGTAGGGGGCTTCCTAGATGCACACAAACATACTTCTACTACTTTCATGCACTCCTGATTAAAAATAGCTAAATTTAACGAAATTAAAAGAGACGTAAACATTCTATTTATGAGTAATAGTGATGTATTAGACTACTTTATTATATTTTATATATTACAGTTTTTCTAAATTTCCAAAACATTAAACTCCATTCTCTAAACAAAACTGTCAACTGGCAAAACAACTTTTGCAAATCAATCACACAGTTGGTAAAACACACATTTAGCAGACTGACATACAAAGGCCCCAAAGACCAAACACATCAAACTAAACTTGTCATTATTAACACACCACCACTTAAAATGTAACACACACATGTGTCTAATCAAGTTATTTTAGGGCCATGCAACACGTTTTCTAACATTTCTGGATGGTCTATGGGATGCTTTGCTAAGACATGAGCAGAGATGTCATGAGCAGGCAGAGTTTCCTGTTGATGTTGCCACTTGGGTTGTGAGCTGTCACTGTGGTCAAAGAATGTAAATGAAGTCCTTTGGTCTGACCTGGCCCAGAGTCATAATGCTGAGGCAGAATGAATGATACTCATTGCTTACTGTAAAATCATAAAGTGTAGATTTTGCATTTATGAAGTGTGTTATTATTGCTGAGTACTGCTCATGCATATACTGATTTAGGCTCAATCCCATGTCATCCCTTTCTCCCACCCCTTAGACCTACCCCTCAGTTTTGCAAGTTCACCTATAGAGTTAGGGTTTCCCGATTGTTGTTGGAAAGGTGGGGTAGGGCCAAGTGTTAGGGCTATAAAGCCCTAGAAACAGAGATTTTTCAGACCCACACTTCAAACCAAGGCTGCTCCCAATAACCAGCACAAAAGTAGTATTTCCTCCATAATAAGGAATAAAAAAAATTAAATAATAATTGTAAGATCTTAGTTTAGATCTTTCACAGCAACCTTTAAACAATATTCGCTACCGTAACACCTGCCAATGTCTCAGTAGCTATTATGCTAATGTTACATCGTCATTGCTGAATTAAAAACAATAATCCCGTATTTTTATATAATTCCATGTCACACCACCCCTCTTTGAAGATACACATTGCACTTAATTTAACCAGCATACAGCAGCGAGGTTACTGAACTTAACTGCTCCTCTAATAATAAAGCATCCTGGCAGGGTTGCAGGCAGAACACTGCTAGTAGCCTGAAGCTTTGTGCTTTTTATTTATATATGAAATAATGCAGAACATCCAAGCTTTTATTTTTATTTAAGATCGCAACACTGTTATTACAATGACATCCCCGACAAAACCTTTTGTCTCTTCTGTTTACATCAGCGACTGCTGATGATATAACGGCTTCTTGAAGTACTGTCCCAATTCGTAGGGGAAGATTTCAACCATTATACCTTGTGACTCCGTTTCAAGGGACAAGATAACCCTCGAAAACATGGGGTAGGGGTAGGACCAAGGGGTGAAATGGGATTGAGCCTGTGTCTTATCTGAAAGCAGTTTTTGTGAGTGTAGCTTGAATTTTGGGGATGTGTTTACTGTTTTTTTAAATGAAGAGTAAATTTCAGAAAATGTGTTTTAGCAATTCTGAAAGACTGTGTTGTAGTGGCACATTTTCTTAATATTCCTAAAATCTACTCAACAGCTTGAGTTACTTTGCTAATTTTCACTCCAAATGTTGAAATAATGAATAAATACCAGTATAGTTGAAACAATGACAGTCTTGTTTTCCATCCCCATGGTGTCATTGGGGTAAAGGTCTGACTTTGTCACCACCATCTTATCCACCTCATTCCAGTAGCCAATCTAGAAACAAACACAAACGCGGGCATGCGGGCACACACACACACACACACATACACACAAACACACACACACACGCACACACGCACACACGCACACGCACACGCACACACGCACACACACACACACACACACACACACAAAGGTTATATATCTTCTACGTAGCTCCATGCTGTCATGGTAATACTGATGGGAAATTGATTGTTGAGTTACCTTTATGGGCCCGTTGTTCTTTAGCTCCATGACTGTTACTGAGTAGTTGATTCTCTTCCCATACTGGTCAAACTGAATGTTCCCTGTCAACCCATCCACACGCACCTATACATACAAATACATATAACACACACAAACACACATACATATGACAAACACGATCACAAATTCACGAGTTATAATTTATGGTGGAAAATGCTAATGTGCATTTTATTAGAACAGGTGTATTTGTTTAGCTTAAATAATAATAAAGAAGTCGTAGTAGCAGACTAGTACTTAAAGTAAATCTGAAAAAGATCTTTTTTAAGCAGCAGTTTTTTTGTCTGGAAAGCATTATCAACTAACATCATATACAAGGAACATGTAAATGCACCTTCAACTCTCTCTCTCTCTAATGTGTATACTATGTTCATGTTACATGATAGAGTATGGCCTTTCATTGTAGACATATGAGCTTTCTAACAGTAAACAAACTCAGGAGTTTTAAATGCTCTCCCTCTTTTCAACTTCATTACCTGTAGTATCCTGCACAGAGGCTAACCACTAACTGTTTTATATTTTAAAAAAACTAGGTCAGTCTATCTCTGTTGACAGGCTGTCTGCTGATCCATGGTTACCTGTTTTAGGGCACGTTCAATCTCCACCCCTTGTGCCCAGGGCACTGCAGGATTGGCCAGACAGTCCCCATTGTTGCCACGACGACTCATGTCTATTCTCTGCTTATGCAGGAAGCGAAATGCCTCAGTCATCACATGGACAGCATCAAATGTAAGGGCTGAGGTATACTGAAAGATACAGACACATTGGTAATGATAAAATCTTGTAGACTACATGAAGACATTTTACTTAATTCAGAGAGCCATAATCTACTGTGGCTATTGTAGCTTGTATAACCACATCCATCTCTCTAGCAGCTCATTATTACAAACACATGTCAATCAAATAATGTCTTGGGCAAGAGTAACAATGAATATGTGCGTGTGGAAAGTGTGGCCACAAAGTGCTTCACATCAAAATATATATATACCGGAAGGACAGAGTTTTGTTAGATGGTAAAACTCAATATTAGCATTGCTTCATGCTAAACTGATTCTTAGCTCAAGCTGACTCTTCCAAAATAAATTCCTATTTATGGAGCTATTTATACCACATAAGTGTTGGATAATCCCATTCTTACTCTGATGCGTGTATCAGCTCCAGGATACTCCTTCTCTTCAAGAGCCTCCCATCGTTGGTCAAACTTTGCCACAACAGGATCATCAAAATCGACTATCTGAAACCCAGACACATTCGCTCCACCATACTGGATTTTAGAGAGGTCACCATCTACAAAACCCTGAAACAAGAACAACAGAAAATCATTTTAATTGAAGGTTTCTGACTTTTTCCTACATTTGCTGCTATTAACGATAGAAAAGCATCCTTAGTCTTGATATTGGTGATCCTGGCCTGGTAATACTATCAATAGTATCAGATCAAGACCATATTAGGTCGTACTCGCACTTCTACTGCCAGCCAGCAAGGTGCCTTTTAACAATAACTGGCTTTTAACCAAATTTTCATATCAGCCATAAGAAGTGTTTGGAAAGCAGGTAACTCACAAGGTTGGCGATGATGTAGTGATATCCCTTTACATGTCTGCCTATGGTGATAACCTGATGGGAAAATAGAACACGGTATGTCAATAACATCCAGAACAACAATGACAACAAAATTCCAATTCACAGCTGTGTTTTTAGGTTTTATCACTCTGTTGTTGCTGTCTTGTGAAAACCTTGTTTTACCTACATTTAAAATTTCAATTACTTGCAGCAAAAGGCTCAGGCAGTATTAATACCTTGATTCAGTCTTTATGGTATACATTTAACCAGGTGAGAAACTGATACTCCTCCAAAGCAAATACTTTAAATGACCTAAGAAAACGTCACATTTTCTGCTTATTTTAACATTAAAATCTTACTGGGCTTAAGACTTACGATGATTTTCTCAGACCATAAAGTAGGACGAAGTGGAGATGCCTTGTCCATCTTCCTATAAAGTAGTGTGCTGCACCTGTGTTTTGTTAAATTATGAATTCTTGGTATCCTTAAACCCTTGACGCCAGCGTAATTGTCGCCTTTGCAACCAGCTCAATGCACTAGGGCCCAAAGGGTGTTGGGGGCCCACCCACTGTCCAACGTGGGACTCATGGATGAGCCCACATTGGCCAGTTGAGTTCCATTTCTGTTTCCATTTCCTGATAAAGTTGGCTACATATATTCTTGACCAGTTCAAGTGCTCAGCTCAAACCTTTGCGAACAGGTGGGGAGCACAACGTGAACTTTTGGAAATACACAAAAGAAGAGTGAAATGCCACTTCAGTGAACTCTGTGAAGATGAGAGGCTTAAGGATGTTTTCAATGCAAGCCTGGACATCTTTATCAGCCAGCTTCAGTTCACCTCTATGTATGAAACCAACAACCTGTTTCAGGCTATCAAACCTGGCACACTGCGCAGGACAATGTGCTTCATCAGGACTCGCAGCATGTCACAGAGCACTACAGCAGAGATTTATGACTGACTGCATTTAGACAATGCTTTAGATCCAAAATAGAAAACAATCAACGGTGAAGGATCTAGCCATGATGCTCATCGTCAAAAACAGCTCAAATGCAGCCTCCTTCGGCTACTTTGATGATAACAGCAACAGCAGCTGCTGTCCGTGGTGTCTGCGTGTGTATGTGCAAGTGCATGCGCACAAGCATGTACTTTTTATGGAAGGGAGGGACCAAGAAAAATATTTGCATCGGGGCCCATCACTGTGATGTTACGCTGCTGACCCTTGTGTTATGTTTGCCACTGTGTGCTCAGTTTTATCAGCTAGACTCATTCTGGACCGAATACTGCACTGCGGTTGTATGCCTCCATCAACCAGAGCAGTTTCCGTGTACATATTTAAAAACATTCCGTCAAGCACCCTTGAGATATCACATCCAAGAGGACAAAAACATGTTTTTTGGGGCCACCGTGACCTTGAACCTTGAACACTGATATCTAATCAGTTAATCAGTCCACTCCAGGTGAACTGTACTAGATGTAATGAAATTCTTTATGGGCCGTCCTAATATATCACATTGACAGGGACGTGAGGTCAGAGTGGCAAAGGCAGTAAATCAGAGGAGATCCCTTCCTGTTCTAAAGGAACAGCACTAGGTTGGTTTAAATCCTACACATCAGATGCTGAGAAACTAGTCCATGCTTTTGCAACCTTTAGACGGGATTACTGTTATTCTTTATTGTCAGGATGTCCCAGTATGTCAGTGAAAAGCCTATAATTGGTCCAAAATGCTGCAGCATGATTTCTGACAGGAACTTTAGGTAGAGATTATGTTACTCCTCTCTTAGCTTCTCTGGCTCCCTGTAAAACTTTGAATATAATTCAAAATCATGTTGCTCTCATACAAAGCCCTTAACAATCAAGCCCCGTCATATATTAAAGAGGTCATTGAACCCTAATATCCAAATAGATACCCTTGCTCCCAAATACAGGCTCACTTTTGGTTCCTAAAGCCTGTAAGAGTAGAATGGGAGGGAGAGCCTTCAGCTACCAGGCTTGTCTCCTGTGGAACCAGCTCCCACTCTGGGTTCGGGAGGCAGACTGTCTCTCTCACCTAAGGTTAGACTTAAAACATTCCCTTTTCATAATGCATATGGTTAGGGCTGGATCAGGTGAGTCCTGATCTATCCCTTAGTTATGATGCTATAGGAATAGACTATTGGGGGAACACCTATCATGCAGTGAGCATGATGGGAGAAATCTATTATCCATCCCTATTTGGTTCAGGTTACCTGTTTTGACCGTTCTCTGGTTTTGGTATTTCACATGCGTCAACTCATTGTAAGCCTTGTCCTTTGTTTAACATAATCTTTAGAAATTGTGTACTGGGCATCTATAATGGACCCTCCCCTTTGTGTCTGTTTGCAGCCAGTTGTTCGACATTTGGAGTGTATATGTTCAAACACGGGAACTGTGATACCTCGAAGATTAAGTCTCTACTCCTCCTTTAAACAATTGGGGTGAACCGGGAATTATGAATAGTTTTCTTCTGTATAGGTGTGGGAGTATTGGCTGGTGTCTTCAAGTGGATGAGAGGGTTTGTAACAGTGTCACTGTAGTTTAAGGATAAGAATCCTAATTTCAAATCATGTTTGACCTTATTAAAAAAGGCCAGGAAAGTCTGGCCAATGCACTGATTCTTACCTCAGATTTTCGCCTAATACCATTTTGTCCAGATTATTTGACCCTACTTCTTCTCAATTGTCTCTGCATAGGCTTCTTACTTCAAGTATTTTTCTTGAGCTTTAAAACTATGCAGACCATTCACAATAAAAAACAAATTACCTTTGGCCACATAAGGTCAAACACTGGACTGAAATTATGTGTATTATGTGGGCTATATGAATATGTTGTTCTTTTCTTATTACAAAGAGGAGCAAAAGGGGGGTCATGTCATGGTTCGCCATGACCCCAATGTTTTTTCTGTCTTAACCTTTGTTTTTCCCCCTCCCCTGTGTCTCTGTGTTTTAGTGGGCGTGGCTTCTCTCTCTCTCTCTCTCTCTCTCTGCTGAACTGCTGAAGTCTCATCTATCTCATTCTTGCCAGTTCATAAACCCCAGACCTTGCACTCACACTTGGACCGCTCTATTGTTCCTTCCACTCAGTGGTACAGTGCGCTCTAGCTAAATTTTAGAATTTGCCACCTAGAATTGTTTTACTTGCTTTGTTGTTTTTGCCTCGCTTGTAACCTGTGTTTTTTCCCAGTTCACATCCACTTGCTGCAGCGTGCTCATCTGTCATCTGGCTCTCTAGTCTTCACTCCTCAGTAAAACACACCAGGCTTCTTTAATCCATTTGTTGGAAAATACATTTTCTAAGTCTGCTTTTGGGTCCAGCCTTTTGCTCTATCACAAGTCATTCAATAGATTTGGTGACCGCAAGGATAAGATTAGTTTGTATAGTCAACTCAGAACCAGACCCTGTAAAAAACACTAATCCTACCTTCTGTATGTAGCATGCAAGCACATTCAACGGCAAGAAAATATTTGAAGAAAAGTTGGCAAGGTAAAAGTATTTAGTGCTAATGCTGACAACAAAAACAAAGGAGAAACAATTTACAGGAAAAAATCATGCAGGGGATGACTTTATAGCAGATTAAAAGAGGAGAAAAAATAAAATTTTCTTTTAGTAGTAGCAGAAGAGACAAAACTGGAGTCGACCTGTTCCATGATGTCTTTGACTTTGTCTTGTTCGCAGTCTAGGATGATGCGTCGCTCTTTACGGATCTCTAGGTCCTAAAAAACAAATTTAAAAATGCATTTCACAGTGTCCAATACCGAAGTCCTTATTATTGTGTAGGTCTACAGTATGAATCCTAGCTCCGCAAACACCTAGATGTGTTTTCCCGAAGTGCAGCGAGGTTCCAGACTGGTATTTAGGTGCCTTCTTGTAGGATGAGAGCATGTCATCCAGCTGCATGATCTCTGGTGTTTGCTATTTAAAATCATTTGGTGGATAGTTTACAAGTGTAAAACAACTATTTTCCATACAGCTAGCACCTAATTCATTTCCAATAAACCTCAATTCATTAGATATTCTAGATGCGCAAAAGGTTGTTGTCTCACACAAGAAGGAGCTTATGTGCTGAAGGAAGAACTAGTGTATGTACTCTAATCTGGAGACAATATTTACAGTAACATTAAATAACAAACATTATTTTACCATTTATTTGTTTATACATTTTCCAGTTCCAACTGCACTGCTGCCTTTATTACTGCACTGTTGGACTGGAACAGGCTACTATGCCACATAACACCAGCCACTCCGGTGGGATGACATAATGGTGAAGCTCTACACTATCTCCTGTGGAAACAACACCACTGAGCTTCAGATAGTGCGAGCGGCTGTGGCTGAGGGGTAGAGTGGTCGTCCTCCAATCTTAAGGTCGGCAGTTCGATCCCCAGTCTGAACCATCTGCATGCCGAAGTGTCCTTGGGCAAGATGAACTGCGAATGGCCCCCCATAGAATAACAAAGTGCTGCGAATAGATGCACTGTATGAATGTGTGTGTGAATGGGTGAATATAAAACTGTACTGTAAAGAGCTTTGAGTGGTCATCAAGACTAGAAAATTGCTATATAAATACAAAACCATTTACCATATCACAGTCAGAACTGAACCTATGGTGGCAAGTTTTGAAAGTTGTGCATCTTCATAATTTCCATCAATAGAGTGAGAGCCAACATGGTTCAGTGCTATGTATGAGCAGAACATCAGTACCTGAAACAAGGAGCGGTAGGCTTCGTCCTTCCTTTCATCTTTCAGGTTTCCGACATTTATTGCTGTAACAATCCATTTTTTCTCAGCTGCTGTGTCCAGTATTACCTGAAGAGTAGAAAGACCTATACAACCAATTCACAAACAGGACATGGTTAGTAAAATAATTTGCTGCTTTGTACATTTTACATGCATTACAGGTAAATCTGAAATGCAATCCTTTTAGTATTCCTGACAATTTTCAGAGCTTGCCAGGTAAGGTGAAGTCAATGTGTACATTGACTTTTCATCCATTAATATCTGGAAATACAGACAAGCCATTAGTTACAACACAGAAAGGCCTCTCAATTCCTCAATACATCTCTCAAGTTTCTGAAAAGTAGCCATTATGAGATACAAATGAGGTACTTTTACTTTCAAAAACCTAAATTGATAAAGTAAAAATGTTAATCTCGGATCTAGTCAGATTTATTATGAACTCAATCATGTTGTCCAGCAACCCTAAATAAAAGAATACAGAATAGAATAGATTTATTGCTTCCAGTAAATATAATGAAATTAATATATTTTTTCTATGCATGTATTCTTTAGCGGAGTTTGCCATTCAAGCAAAGGTCAGAATATAGGTGCGCTCCAAAATCATGAATGTAAAAAATGGTGTATTCTGCGGCCAACTGGTCTGAGTAGCCACTGAGACACACAGACAATTCACATAAATTTTAAGGACATGACGATTAAAATGCTTTAAACTAGATCAAGGCCCTTTATGACTTGATTATTTCAACATGATGAACGCTACAATGACACAACATTGTTTTTCTGCCAGAGATGGTAAAGTCAGTCAGTTCCTCTCAGTACTAAATTCTTGTTAGAAGAACTAAATTAGAGGTCCTTTAAAAGTTCACAATTATGCAACAGCTCCACTTAAATCACATAATGTACACGATGACTCACGAGATCCTTATTACCTCTGTCACTGTCGTATAGATAGGCAAATTTCTCCCATTTGTAGTACTCCACTAATGAAACCAGCGGCCCCTTGATGTCTGGCCTCATCTGGAGAACAAACTGATTCATTCCTTCTGCTGGGAAAGATGGTGTGATGAAGGAGACATGGAGTGTCTCACAGAAGGATGTGATGGTGTTTACGGACTTCTTGTCGTAGAAGCCAAATATGGCATACACACCTCGAGAGAACTGAGAACAAACTAGAAGAAAGACAGAGAGAAACATTATAAGATCGCTTTAAACAGAGACAGACAATCAGAGGATAAAGCAGGACAAAGGCAGGTTTTATGTAACAGAAGAAGAATGTCTCTGCACTCAGCACCTCGCAGTCAAACTGAACTACTCTTAAATCTTAAGATCTTGAATAACTTTAGGCTTCTCTGCATCTGATCATCACATAGATTATATTATTACAATGAAAATACAAACTTGGATTAAAAACTTTTGTAAACATTTCAGTTGTGCCATGACATGTAGTTAGATTTCAAGGTGCATTTCAGGCAATGACAGAGGCTACCCAAACCAACCAGCTGGTGCTAAGCTTTTTATTGCAGACCCAGGCCTGTGTTGATGGTGTCTGACAAGAAACCTTTCAAACTTTCTACACAACCTTTCATCTTTTAACAATTAAATTTGCTACCCTAATATTATCACATTACTATCATATATATTACATTTGTAGTATTGTGGACGTCCGCTGTTGTACTTAGAGGGTAGACACAGAAGTCCTTTGTGCCTGTTTGGCTGCTATATTTAGCTGTCCTACTTCAGTGACCTTGTTCTCCACTCTAGAAATAAAAAGTCAATTTTCATGTCTCTGTGTAAATTCCTGCCTTCATGTACATCATATACTACAATAATGACTGACATCATAATGCTAAGGGCCCTAAATGAAGGGCCTTTGACATTTTAAAAGACACCTTTAAAGACTGGTGTGACAGTCATCAACATCGGATTTTTAACATCAAAAAGACGAAGGAGATGATATTCAACCTCTAATCAGTAACAAAGTTATCGAGCAGGTGAGCACTTTTAAATATCTGGGCATACGGCTGGACTGCAATCTGAAATGGAATGTTCATATAGTAATTATGTGTGCGAAGTTCGCTTCCTATGCATTCATGTCAATATTCCACACAACTGTGCCAGAAAGCATGATTAGATACAGAATGGCAGCATGGTTCGGCACTCTCACAGTCCAGATAATCAAGAGAATATTGTAAAAAAAAAAAAAACTTCTATAAAGGTGATGGGCAAAAATAAATATCTGTTACATCGCCAGCCATTCTTTGAAATATATCATTCTCTGTTTTTGCCAGCCAATAATCTCTGTTTCTCTGTACCTGCAATTCCTCAGCCTGACTCCTGCCTCATCATCTCAGGAAACCAACCACCACCCTGAACTCTACTATTCATCGCATTGCTTGTGATCAGACCTAAGCTCTGCCTTGTCCTCACCATCAAGCCCTCCTCATCTCCTCTGCTCTGGATCCTCCCTCAGATCGGCCCCCCTCCGGCACCCAGCTCTGACACAGTTCCATGGTTCAACCTGATATTTGCTCGTTTCAAGAAAAACAGTTTACCTATGCTATCCTATCTCAGTCTCTGTGTTCTGCTTATAGGTTCTCTGACCAGCCCCTACACTTTGTACTAAAGCAGGTCCAGAACAAGCGTGTAGATGACAGACAAAGGCTCAATGTTAATCCAATGCACTGCACTTCTATAGCAGAGCTTTACGCCTCAGGCCAGCATTACATCATGCTCTGATGAAAACAGAGTATTCTGCATGCATGAGTCCTCGTTTCATTTATTTCTAGTCTTTGTTGCACAGTTACTGGAACCCAAGTATAAAATAACGCTACAGTGTCTTGTTTTTTTTAACAGGGAGACTAAACTCATTTTCTTTTATTCATTTATACCATAAAATTTTTAACTGGATAGTAGATTGAAACAATACAACAAACACATCAGTCTCTACAACACTAATGTTAAAAATTATTAATATTTTTAACATCTGTCATTTTTTTTGTTCGGAATAAGAGAAGAGCAATACTTACAGCAGTTAGTGACAGCAAAGCTATTGGCCACCTCCAGGTTATCTATATGTGGAGTCAGTCTGAAGTCTGCCATCCCAAACTGAACCATGCCAATTCTGAATGCACTATACTCCTGATCTGCACCTCTGGGGAACAAACCACCTGAGACAGACGAACACATACAGGACCAAGGTAAGACCGACATGAAAACAAGAAAAACATGAAGATAAACAGCTGAATATAAATTTGATTCTAAAATACACATTACAAGATCACAGTTTTGAGTATGAGGTGTTTTTGTGTATGTCGTAATGTTTTTTAACTTTACTGCTGTACTTAATGAAGTGACGGCTGTCTCTCAAACTAACAGCCTTGTTTACTATCATTACTGCAGTACCATCAGGAGGCAGTAGAGGTCATTTTGACTTTAATTCAACACCTAACAGGTTATTGTTGTTTGCTCTAATAACCACTAGGTGGCATCTGATGTGGCACTGGAATATGGACCTTCTGTACCATGTACTCCTGCAGTATGATGCATTTTAATGCAATATTTTGCCAGAAAATAGGAAGAACAGCAACACAATGACAGACAGACAACTGACCCCAAAAATGGAGTATAATATGGCAGGAAGGTAAGAAACAGCAAGGCAAATTGTGATTTACAGCAGTTTGTGTTTCATCTAATGGCCAATACATTAAAAGGAAGGAATAATTTAATGTAGGAATTTCACAAAGTATATAAAGTTTCCACTAATTCAATGAAAAAAAGTCCCGGAAAAATAAAGGTGCGTTCATTAATATAAACATATGCTCTGTTTTGTGTATACACCATATCAAATTTGACCAAATGGTTATCCTAATAGATACCGACAACAATCGGAATGTGTTCAGACAGGTGCTGCAGATGCTGGCTCGGAGAAATTCCCAGAAGGATAATTATCACTGCAGCAAAAAGTCTGCTTTCCTCCCACCTCAATATGTCCAGGGTTCTGATCCTGATCAGACCATGGAAAAAGCTCAACTTTGAACTTAAGATAAATAAATAGATTCCTCAAATCGGCTGTTTTGAATCCACCTCACCTCATCTAAACATTCAACATTATTACCTAAAAACAGACACATTCCTACTGTGAGGATCAGCTGTGCTCTCCCTACATGTCCTCTGACATCACAATCAGTCAATTGGCATGCGTAGAAACGAATACATTCGAATACATAGAGTAGATACAAAACAAATCATTTCAGTGTGCTTTACATACTGGCAGATAATATAATCTAAAGTATAGTTTGGTACATTTGTTAGATATGTAATACATTGTTAAGGTTTGAAGGTCAGTCTTAAATTATCAGACAATTGGAACAGAACTCAAACATGTTCCAAACATGGGGAAAAACTAAAGGCTGCTTCACTTTGCATGGTTCTGGCTCTGGCAAGACTAAACTTGTCTCTGGTGACCTGAACACACTGTTAGAACAGTTTCACCTGCTGAAGATTTTTCCTAACGATAATCTTTGTTGTGTTTTCAATTTTTTTTGTGTCATGGATTTGGGCTGGACACTTAATTTGAATCTTTTTTTTATTCCGGGGTCAAAAACGATTGTTCCTTACTTCCCCTTATCTCATACTATATCAATCATGAAATGAGATGTGACTGAAGCAACTCAGCAGCTGACACTGCATGATTGAATGATGACTTTGAGGGAATTTGCAACAGCGGGATACACTGTGAAGAAAAAAGAAAACATCAATCTTTCCATTGGGTGAAGTTGAGTCAAACACAGTTAGGTAGGGTTGTGAGAAGAAAATATGGGCTTTCAGGTCAAAAAACCATCTGAAATTAAGATAAACACAAGCTAAACAAGGTTTTACAAAACAGAGTCTGCAGAGAACTGAACCTGTTTTATTTTGATAGTTAGCCAGTAATGTATATTTTACAGGTAAGTTTGCTATGCTGGCCATCTTGTGCAGTAGGGAATGTAGTGTGGATCCATGTTTTGAAGGAACACAAGCATCTCTGTTGAGCGCATACCTCCACCAAGGCCCAGTAGAAATTATATAAATAGAAATCATAGAGCTATCCGTTCCCTAAATTTTCCATCACTATCCATGAATTATTCCATTGGAATTTAGTTAAAATTTTGACAATCTCGGAATGTAAGAGACTCTGAAGTACATTCCTGGATCCTCCCCCTGAACGGGTTCTGCACCAGAATTTAAAGGGTTCTTCGCTGACTCATACTGCATCATTCTACCATGTTGTGTGGAGGTCCATGCCTTGCTTACAAACATACAAACCAACCTGACAAACGGAAAGGGGTGAGAACAACCTCTTTGGGAGAGGTGACAAACAATACTTGAAAACACATTGCTTGGGAACTGAACTACTTTCTTATGTACCATAACTATGGCAACTTAATTACCTGCAGAAACAAAGGCAGATCATACTATTTCCCCCATACTACGGGGGAAATCAGAGCTCTTCTTCTTTTAAAGACAAGTCATTAATGATCAACTCTGCTCCTTTAAGTCTGCCAGACTGTGGTACACTGTCACAGGCCTCCAGGGTTCTCTCTGCATGCACTGCTGTCTGGCTGCATCCACAGTCCCACTTTGTCCCAGCAGCAGCATCTGGATCCTGAGTGGAGCTGCCTCACTTTGACATATCAGCCAGTCATGATGGATGATCCATTGAAAGCACTATTTCACAAAAGTCTTTTTCAACCATTTTTTAAAATATTTTTTAGTTCGATTTTAGACCTAACCAAGCCATTTAGAGTGAATGAAATATGATCACTGTGCATATTAACATGTGTTTGCAATTCAATCTCTTTTTTTTATCAAGTATTATCAAGCACGCACTGACGGGGGGAAAAAAATATCTTTAGAGATTTAAGAAAATAAATGATACCTCAGCTCAGCTGCAGTAGTTGAGTTGAAGCTGGCAGAATGAGGTCATAGTTGTAGACACTGACTGATTGACCGTGAGCAGTGAGAGTGGGGTTGTATGAAGAAACGATGGCTGCTTGCACTGACTGCGTAAAGTCTGAATACACTCGCTGAGCTTCTGCCAACAGAAACAAGGCCACCATAAATAATGGTCATTGACTTAGGGTGGATGTCACGTGGGCTCCTGCTCCTCTCCTACTATCAAAACTTTCATATTGTAGTGCAGGCAAATTACTTCGGTGAGTAGAGGTCCTGTTTCACTTTCCAAAAGATCCTTCCAACACTGTTAATATGTTTCCTGGAAACTCCACTAGACAAAGAGAAAACCCTCCCTTGCTCAATATCTGTAAATATTATGAAGATATTTAGTGGGTGCAATCTCCATGAATCACTAAAAAATATTCTTCATATAACCACCAACGCACACACATTTTAAACTACCCAATTTACAGAAAACATGGAGGGTAATGATTGACCAACTCCTTTTTCTGAACAATAATGCCAATATTCCCAAATTAATTTAACATTTCGTTCATGACCTTGCAGCCAACTGAACTGGACTCTAGCAGTACACATTTTTGTTTATTTTTCTCAATTTGATTGAAGCTCTAAGTTACTCTTATTTATATGATTATTCTCAGGTTTATGTTACTCTATTATGTCTGCTTCATGTTACTGTATTGTATTTAAATATTTTTAAGTTATGTGCTGGGAGCTCAACATTCATGTGAGAGGTCTCCTATTCAGAAAATAATTACAACGGTCCTATGTCCTGAATGTTCAAGGAAAAAGGTTTTGCACTTAATGTGTAGAAGACAATGTTGTTCACAGAATTAAATGTGACATTTGAAGTAAGTTGACCAGTCTTATTTTCCTCATTTTTTGTAATGCCTTTGAATAATATGGGGGACATGAATCGCACTATATCGCAGAATCGAATCGCTTGCTGTATCGCAATATGTTAGGAATCGCACTTATATTTAATCGTGGCCCAAATATCGCAATACTATCAAATCATCACATTTTTGCTAATTCCCACCCCTAGTAATGATAAATGATGACATCATGGTGGACTATGTCCGTTTGAGTCTGTGTCAGCTAGTGTAACCAGTTGGAGATTAAAAGGGTTTAAGTTGTTGTTTGTCCTCCACTTGCTCTCACAAAGATCAATCTTAATATTTATGAAAGGAAGAGAGAAACATTTTTGGGCAGAATAATGAATTAATAAGAGAGTAGGTTTCACCACAACAGCACATGCATACAGCTAACCATATAAGACACACATGTACAGGCTGACTGCATACACTGATGCTAAAACTGGAACAACTGAAGCTGAGTAAACAACAAAAAAAAGCAATGCAGTTGACCACACAGGCCGAGCTTCAGATAATGGCGCAGAGCTCAGTTATTGGAGTGTGAGATGGGATTTGGTGCTGGAAAGGTTAATAAACAGTCCAAATCCTGACATTTTAAAAATACTGAGGTAAACAAAACATCGTAGAGAAAACATCATGAAATGAGCAGAATTTGAGTAGCTTCATTATATCCAATACTGTTAAATCAAAACATGATTATCTTAGCCCCATGTCAATTCTCTGAGATACATTGGCCTTAAGACAAGGGGTTCATAACGTGAAGGAACACTTCTCCAAGGGGAGATGTATTGGATAAACAGCATATACTAAAAATACTGTATACTCTAATGTATTAAGTCAGGGATTAGACATTGACGTTAGACCTATTTCCTTTTTTATTTACTGTCCTTATATTATATTAACATATTATCTAGTATGTTGGCACTCATGTGCACTGATGTTTGTTCACGGTAAATGAACTGTACTTAATGACAAGTCACATTCACTTCTTTCTATGTATAAGACTTATAAGATATAAGGCCACGGTTTAGTCCACCATGATCCGCTGAATGGGCGAAGACTGTGAAGAAGTCATTCTGCATCTCCCATCTGTCACTTTACCAAAAATAAAATGAGATAAACTTTATTGATCCACATGACGGGGAAATGTCCTTGTTACAGGAGCAGGCAGGTCAGAAATGAGGTAGACAAGAGAATAAAGAAATATAAAAAGGAAAATAGAATAGAATAAATTAAAGTTAAATAAAAAATGATAAAAAGCATTCTTGCACTGTGGGTGGAGCAGTCTGCTGCTGAATGAGCTGCTAAGGGCCCCCATGGAGTCATGCAGGGGATGAGAGGTGTTGTCCATGATTGAATTCAGCTTTGCTAGTATCCTCCTCTCGCCAACTTCCTCAGTGGAATCCATAGGGCAGTTCAAGACCGAGCTTGCTCTCCTAAACAGTTTATTTAGTCTTTTCCTGTCCCTCTCAGTGCATCCACAACCCCCAAATATGATGAACAGGGTGGACCAATCTGTCAGCACTGTAATGTGGTTGTCCATATCTAGGGCAACGGAATTGCCAGTGTCAGAATCCTGACCCAAGCAACTAAGCAGCTCCATCGGCTTTAAACTACTAAGCCCCTCTGCCAGCAAATCGACATTTGGGCACGAAGAGACAGTGTCCAGTGATGAGCCCTCCCGAGATGATCAGGTTGGTGAATGTCCAGTTATGAATGCGAGAATGCTTGGGCAGATTTTGCCTCGCCCTGTGGACACTGGCTTACAGATCACTATGTTGAGAGAAAGCACTTTTCACCAAGTGTTTGGTGAAAATGGAGTTCCTTCCACATGGCTGACTTTGACTGCTGCAAATTACATTGGTTGTGCAGTGCTGGACATCACTATTGGACCTGTCATAGTGGAGTGTTGTAAGAAGGTCCTAGAAAACTATATTCCAAGATGGTGCAGTGCAACCACAAGAACTGCCATTGGAAGCCAACCCGCTGGGGCAAATAGCCAGGAGGAGAGCTATGAAAATCATGAAAATGAGAGAAGTGTGGGTTATGTGCGAGCTACAAGTGTTTAGAGCGCCAGGTATGAGACTGACACAGTATTTCACCAAATATCAACAGGGAATGCCCCACCAATCGATGAGTGACAGATCCCACCTAACATCTATTAAGAAGTGTGTGCCCTCTAGCATTATATGCTGGAAGCAGAGAAAAAAAGATGGCACCCTGATATTATGTAATCTGTAGATTATCGCAAGGTAAATGCTGCTACTCGCAAAGACGCTTTTCCATTAAATGGTAAATGGTTTGTATTTATATAGCGCTTTTCTAGTCTTGATGACCACTCAATGCACTTTACAGTACAGTGTTGCCATTCACACACACATTCATACAGTGCATCTATTATTTTATTTTTTTCTATGAGGGGCAAATCAGGGTTCAGCATCTTGCCAAAGGACATGTCAGCATGCAGATGGGGAAGACTGTGATTGAACTGCCGACCTTCTGGTTGAAGGACGACCACTCTACCGCTCAGCCAGAGCCACCCCATTACCCCGTTATCAAGAGTTGAAGAAACACTGACCATCTTGTCCCAGGCAAGGTTTTTATTCCACCCTTGTCCTGGCCATCGGATGCTATCAAGTGCCGGTCCACCCAGATGACCACCAGAAAACTGCATTCACAACTCCCATGGGCATTTATGAGTTTGACAAGATTCCTTTTGGGCTGTGTAATGCTCCTGCAAACTTCCAAAGATGGATGGAATCCTGCTTAGGTGAGATGTACATTGAGTCTCTTTTGAATAATTTTATTGTGTTTGCCCGACTTTACCAATCACCTTGTGTGTAGGATGGCGCCGAGCAAGGCTGCTGTGTCCCACGCTCTCCCACAGCTTTGGTCTTTTTTTCTATCTTGTCGTTATTTATTCTACTGTATTTTGTATCATGCACTCCGGTAAAGTGAGCCCTATCATCATATATGATAGAGAACAACTTCTGTCCATCGGTTTGACGGTAAAAAAACACTTTTTCACCGCCACCGACAACAAACAAATGAGACTACCCATGGCGCTGTTTACCTGTCGTACCTGGAACTCGGAGGCGACGACGAAGGAAACGAGGGTCGCGGGCAGGCGTCCTGGTCCGGCTGAGGAAACGTGATAACCGGCCTCCTCTACCAAGCATTCTTCTGGCTAATGTCCAGTCCCTGGACAACAAGCTGGACGAACTTCGTAGCAGGATGACTTTTCAACGGGACATCAAGTTTTGTAACGTGTTGGTTTTCACGGAGACTTGGCTCGACCCATCGATTCCGGACTCCGCCATTGTTCCCGTGGGGGTCTCCATTCACCGCCAGGACCGGGCAACAAACTCAGGTAAGAGCAAGGGAGGGGGTGTCTGCTTCATGGTGAATAATCTGTGGTGCTCTGATGTGAGGATTATTTCTTCAGGCTGTACTCCGGACCTGGTGTACATTCCGCCACACGCCGACACCAACCAGCGGGGACCATGGACGGGCTGCATGCGGGGATCGACAGGATGGAGACATCACGGCCCGAGGCTGCGTTTATCGTGGCCGGGGATTTTAACAACGCCAAGATGAGGAAAGTCCTGCCGAGATACTTCCAGCACATCAGCTGCCCGATGTGTGGCGCGAACACGCTCGACCATGTTTACACTCCCTTCCGTGGTGCGTATAAGGCCCTCCCCCGCCCCCCATTCGGCAAATCAGATCACGTTTCAGTCCTGCTGCTGCCTTCCTAAAGGCAGAAACTCAAGCGTGACAGACCGGTGACTCGGACCATTCAGCGGTGGACCGATCAGTCAGACTCGGCTCTTCAGGACTGTTTCAGCACAACGGAGTGGTGCGTGTTCCAGGATGATGACATCAACACGTACACGGACGCGGTCATCTGCTACATCAGCAAATGCATCGATGACGTCGTACCCAGGATTACTTTGTGAACATTTCCAAACCAGAAGCCCTGGATAAATGGTGACGCCCATGCTAAACTCAAAACACGGACTGCTGCCTACATCTCAGGGGATCTGGAGGAATACAAGAAATCCAGGTACGCGCTCCGGAGTGCCATTAGCAGTGCTAAGAGACTCTACAGGGACAAAGTGGAGTCCCATTACAAGGGCTCCAATACTAGGAACATGTGGGCCGGACTGAGAACCATCACAGACTACAAAGCTAAAACCAGTAGTGCTGATGTAGTGTCTGCATCTCTCCCAGAGGATCTGAACACTTTTTATGCACGCTTTGAGAGTAACTCCCCGGCTGCGGTGATCGAAGAGGCCCAGGAGGACCGCTGCCCCCCCGTCATAGCTAGGGCAGACGTGTGGAAATCTCTCAACCGGATCAACACGCGAAAGGCACCTGGACCTGATGGCATCCCTGGCCGAGCTCTCAAAGTGTGTGCAGATCAGCTGGCAGATGTGTTCACAGACATCTTCAACCTGTCACTGCTCCAGTCTGTTGTCCCCGCATGCTTCAAGAAGACCATCAATGTCCCTGTTCCCAAAAAAACTAAAATCCTCTGCCTGAACGACTACCGCCCAGTAGCACTCACTTCCATCATCATGAAGTGCTTTGAGCGGCTGGTCCAACCATACATCACCTCCTCCCTCCCTGACTCTCTGGACCATCTTCAGTTCGCCTACAGGTCAAATAGGTCGACTGCAGATGCCATCTCCCTCACCCTCCACACTGCCCTCTCCCACCTGGACAACACCATCGTGCCCCTGAAGCTCGTCACCAAGCTCAGAGACCTCAACATCGCCCTCTGTGAGTGGATACTGAACTTCCTGATGGGCAGACCACAGGCGGTGCGGATCGGCAGCACAACATCCTCCACCCTGACTCTCAACACCGGTGCCCCCCAGGGCTGCATGCTCAGTCCTCTCCTGTACTCCCTGTTCACGAATGACTGCGTGGCCACCCACAGCTCCAACACCATTGTCAAGTTTGCTGATGACACCACTGTCATAGGCCTGATCACCGGCGACGATGAGAAGGCCTACAGAGAGGAGGTCAAGCCCTGACATCTTGGTGTCAGGACAACAACCTCCATCTCAACGTCAGCCAAACGAAGGAGCTGATTGTGGACTACAGGAAGAGACAAGGAGTGGAACACGCCCCCCTCTCCATCAACGGGACCATGGTGGAGCGAGTCAGCAGCTTCAAGTTCCTCGGGGTCCACATCACTGATCACCTGACCTGGACCCATCACACAGACTCCATCAGGAAGACGGCCAGGCAGCGGCTCTTCTTCCTCCGCAGGCTGCGGAAGCTCCACATGGACTCCAGGATTCTCTGCAACTTCTACAGGTGCACAATAGAGAGCATCCTGACTGGCTGCATCACCGCCTGGTATGGCAACCGCACCGCCCTGAACCGTAAGGCTCTACAGAGGGTGGTGAAGTCCGCCCAGCACATCACCAGGACGGCGCTACCATCCATGGAGGACCTCTACACCCAGCGGTGCAGGAAGAAGAGCAGCCGAATTATTAAAGACCCCTTTCACCCCAGCAATAAACATTTTTGCCTGCTGCCGTCTGGCCGACGGTACTGCAGCATCCGGGCCCGCACCACCAGGCTCAGAGACAGTTTCATCCCCCAGGCCATAAGACTTTTAAACTCCTCTGAACTGCAATAATTCCACCAGACAAGCACTGTGACATATTTGCATATTGCACATAAATGCACTATTGTTGTTTTATTTTCTCTTCAGCTGTTTATATATATATTTATATATATATATACTTTATTTCTATTTAAAATTTTGATATTCTATTTTATTCTATTTTATACTATTTCTATTTTATTTTATAGGTTGTAATTACTTGAGCATTGCTAGAAGAGAACCTGTGACTAGGGTTAGGGTTAGGGCAAGCAGCATTTGAAGGTCTGAAGGAAGTGTTGGGCCAGAGCCCAGCGGATGACCACAAGACACAGGTCAGAGGTTATCCAAAGAAAATCTAAACAAAGGCCTGTGTAAATCAAGGCCTTGTGGAACATTCTTATCCACCTGTGAGTACTTTTTCCTGGCAGTTTCGAGAAAACCCCAGCAGGTTTCAAGGCCCCCGCAGGAACACGGAACCCCTGCTGGGTCTGAAGAGCCCAAAGGGAGGGAGCCACCAGACACTGGAGCCGAGAGGAACAAAGGGTTGTTAAACTTTCGGCGGGAAAACATCCTCCTGCAGGCTTAAGAATCTCCCCCTGGTGGTGGAAAATGTTCTGGGAATGCCTTGGAACCCCCGCTGAGTTCCAAGCCCCGCCCACTCAGATCCATTCCTGACAAATCAATTGGCCGATGTCCTATGACCAACTCCTCAAGGAGGAGGACCTCTCAGGTAATTTAAAAGCCCTGGCACTCCAAAAATCGCTGCCATTTTTACCCTGCTCTGAAGACGTCAACAGACCCCTTCGGGGCCTCCCAGATGTTCCAGTTGCTAAAGGGGGCAATTACAGACGTTCGTTTTATTTCCATTTTCTTTTATTTCTTCATCAGTCGACGTTTTATTTTGATAGGACTTTTTGTTATTTTAACTTGAAGAGGCCGCGCACAGGAACTCGCTCGCCGGCTGAGCATCACAGACTTTTCTTCTCACGATCCCCACAGCTGCGACACAGCTGTTAATCCCTGCAGGACAAAGCATCATTCTGTCGCAGAAGAGACGAGGCCGAATTCCGTTCCACGAGCAAGACGAATTCGCTCCATATCCGGTCCCAGCACGAAGCCGCTGCAACAGATGAACCAGCGCTATCCAGCTCAAGCCATGACTTCTTCACCTAATTCCGGGGATTCGCTGACCGCATGTACCCCGAGGAACACAACACGAGATTCACTGGACTTCTGGAAAATCCGCGCGCCACTCGCAAGCAACACCGCGGAGGTCACAGTAAGAGGCTTTATTGTCTGGGCAGAGACTAGTTTAAATACTTAGCGTGTCATGTTTATTTGAGTGTGTTTGTTTGTAGATCGCTGATCTGTTTTTAAGCCGTGTAACACGAGGGAACGATGCGTCACTTCCGGTTCCTTGTTTACATTGTCGAATGTTTTAAAGTGCCTCGCGCCGTGACAGAGAGCCTCCGGCAGCACTGTTATCGTCCGACTAAGTTTGCAGAGACTTAACCTGTTAAAAGATCGGTGCACAACTCTAATTTGTGTACTGAGTGGTGACGTCACTGTAGCTGGTCTCAGACGATGTTTTTTTGATGTCTCTCTCTCTTTCTCTCTCTCTCTTTTCTCCTAAACCTGTTTTTACACACGTCCCGACCTACACTTACATATTTCATGTGGCATAGAAAATTCTAGATTTAAAGAGCCTTAATACATTTCGGCGCCAGAACCAGGAGATAAGAAATCTCTTTGTCTAAAGTTCCTTTGTGTAACAGGCGACCGACCGCCATCTTGTCTTCGACCTCATGTCGTCACCGGGGTCATAAACCTCCATCTTGAAAGTACGTGAACGTAACATCTTGATCCTGGCCAGACTACGTCACTACGTGATCTCGTCATTACGCCATAGCCACTCCCTTTTTTCTTTAGACACACACACACCCACACACACACACATAGAGACACAGACAGGCAGACACACACGACCACACACACACACCAGTAGATACTCAGTATTACATGTGTGACCATTGTGATAAGTGCTGCTGCTGCTGTTGCCTTCTTTGAAATATTGGAGTTTGTTAAATGAAGAATCATGGAATAACATTAACTTTATTTCCCTTTAATAAATACTTTTGTAATTAAAGTATTTGTATTTCTGTGATTCTGTGATTACTATAGCCTGTGCTCGAACTTAAAACCCTTCATTGTTTATTATATAATCATTAATATTAAATATTGAGATTATTAATATAACATTTATCACTTGAGACTGATAACTATAGTTTGACTAGTTGGTCCCTGTAACCAGGGTGGTGCCCCGCTACGATAAGCATTAATTACAGACTGTTTCATTCTTAATTGATAATTTTATTGTTTTCATTAATTATTTAACCATTATTAATTGATAACCGTATCATTTCTAATTAATTATTTTACTATTCTTAATTACTAGCTTTATAATTTTTAATTATTTTTAATAAATAATTTCTACTTTAATAATCATTTCTCATGATTATTAATAATTAGCCAACGTCAAATCTACTACTACTATTGCACAACAGAAGCCTTGAAAGAAGCTCCTTTTCTTTCCTTTGCCAACTTTTCACTACCCTTCATTCTTTACACAGATGCCAGCATGTGTGGGTTGGGGGCAGTGCTAAGCCAGATTCCATCTGGAGTGGAAAGGGTGATTGATTTAGCCTGTGGGAGCTTGCAAACAACTGAGCATTAAAATGGGGCAGTAACAGAACAATTTCACAAGTATCTTTTGGGTTCTCGCTTCACCGTATTTACTGAAAACAATACCCTTTCTCATCTGCAGACAGCCAATCTGGGAAGCATGTAGCAGAGATTGGCAGCCAGGCTGGCAAGTAACAACTTTGACCTAAAGTTCCTGGCTGGAAGGCCTATGCCAAAGCAGATGCCCTGTCACAAAAGCCCTTGGAAACAAGTCAATCAGTAAATGCAGATGAAGAGCTTCCTGTGTCCCTGCCTGGAACTATTCCCACACTATATCACAGTCAAGACTATTTGGAAACATGCCATTAAATTTGTAGGTAGCCCAAGGAGGTTTCATTCTGATCTAGGGGCTAACTATGAATCTGCAGTCCTGCAAGAGTTGTATAGTTTCTATGGGAAAACCAAAAGCCTGACCAACCCCTATCACCCGTAAGGAAATGGGGTCTGTGAACGTTTTTAAGCACACACTGCTTTCTCTCCTTGGTACTCCAGAGGAGAATCAAAAACTGCGGTTGCCTAAATGCATACAGGACCTGTCGTTTATGTATTAAAACATTGTTCACTGCTCTACTGGACAAACCCCCTCTTACCTCGTGTTTGGAAAGCACCTACGCCTTCCCATGGATGTAATGCTCTGCACTCGAGGTGAACCAGAGGAGCCTCAAAAAGACTGGGTCAAACTTCACCACAAGAGACTTAAACTGGCAAACCAGCAAGCAGCTGAGACGGGAGAATGTCCGCTATGAAAGCCATGACAGAGGGAGAACACCACCATAAATTACACACATTATGACTCAGTCATGACACAGCCAGGATTTCCTGTTCAAGTGATTCGAATCAATCCAGATTCATGGTCCCAACCCCATTGCTTCCATCACTAAATAAATGTGATTGTCAGTTTGAGTGTGAAGAGCGACATAAAGGAACAGACACACACACAAACACACACAACCCTAGAGAACACGCTGAAAGACTAACGTATTACAATACAAGCCTAAAAGTTCATCTAAATCGTTACCATCTTGTTAATTAAGCTGGTAACATACATTATGGGCCAAATGTTTAATATTTATTCAAGATCAGTTTTTGTTAACAGAGTCCAATTTATTTATCGTTTCAATTGTGTGTGGTTTATTTTGTTTGGGTTGTATTTATTTGGTATATTTTATTACCTTTAATTCTAATTCAAATGTCAAACTGAATATTCTTAAGAATTCAGTCCATGGCTCTTTTGTCTACTTCCATGATTATGCTATAACATTATCATATTAGTGGTATAATGTTTATAAATAATATCATTTGTCACAATACTTTCAGGTACAATATACAGAGGGCCGAAACTGCTAAAATGCGGGACATTTTAATTATAGTTTCTTATTTTCAATGCTTAATAAAACTGCAGTTTATGTGCTGGTTTTTTCATTTGTTAAATGTTTCCATACATGTAGGTTTGTTTTACAATAAGTTAATACCTGTATAAAGTAATAGTTGGTCATTGTAAATCAGCTTTTAAAGGTCATGGTACAATTTAAGGTTCACAAATCAAATGTCCTCTTTGAAAGTTATATATTCTTACTGTATATGCGCCTTATAAACGGTAATTGGTCTGTATCTATATAGCGCTTTTCTAGTTTGGATAACCCTTAAGGCACTCTACTGTGAGAACGGCACGGCTGCCAGGGGTGATTTGTATCTGGCCCACAGTTCATTTCAGTATCCTACCCATGGACACTTCAGAACACGATACGGGAAGACTTGGATCGAACCACTGAGCTTCTGCTTAGAAGATGACCCACTATATTAAAGAAGAGGACATACACAGACTTGACAGATGTCATTTTCTAATAATAAGAATGCTTTTACTAATCAGTTTTAGCTGGTGCTGTGGGTTAAAAGAATGCTGATGTGTCATTAGATAAAATGTGACAAAACAACTTGAGGAAAGGCCTAAATTAAACTTGACTGTTGTCAGTTTGTGGGGTCTCTGCAGAGACATATACCTGTCTAAATATCCAGAACCTCCTCTTTGGTAGTTCACCCTCCCACGACAAATGTTCCATAATGACACACACACACACACACACACATAGCTCAACAGTACTGCTGACAATAGCAAAATGTAAATACATGTGATAAGGAAATAAGTAAAGAAATAAAATGGAATCAGCACAGTATCACGAAAGAAAGAACAGAGGGATCACAATGGAATAAAATACAAACGAATAAGTACTTTTGGGGATATTTGAAGCTTTATATTGAAGTCTATTTTGCATAGCATATGTTCACTGAGTTACTGGCTTCTGAAGTCAATCCTCCTATGCATGGTGGCCATGAAGAGATCCCCTTGTGCCATGACAACAGTTACAAAAGATGAAGGGCCATAGTCAGTCCTTGTTCTGTGTATTAAAAACATTCGGAAGCAAAGCTTCAGCAGTGTGAGTGAGTCAAATTCAGTGGGTAACTTTCCTTTTTCTGTGTGAAACACACGTGCAATGTTTCTTTGTTGACTCAAAGTCAGTGGAGATATTCAACAGCAGTTAACCTGCAGTCACCAAGATGAACATGCCACGTTGATTTGTTTAACTGTGACTTCTCAAGGCAAATTTTCTCTTCAGCTACACATAAGATCGCAGTTTCATAGAAAGCAAATTTTCCGTTTTGTCACACAAAATGGAGCACATCCCAGCTGTTTTTAAACATGAGGAAAAGTCACAGCAATACATTATTCTCTCAAAGTATAGTTCATATGGTTTGTGAGTGTAATATTCAAATGGGCATGAAAATTCAAAATACATTCAAATGTAGTATTACGATTTATTATTATCCACTCCTCAGCCCAGTTGTAGTTCAGGGCACCAGAGTGGCCCGGGCACCCTAGACTCCTGTAACAGCCACATTCGTCTCACATTATTGTCTTTAAGGCATATATTAATAAATTTGTAATGTGACAAGTATATTTCTACACAGTTAAAGTCCAGGTACAACATATAGAGCCTACTTGGCTAACACTGCTGTTAGCAGTGGAAAGTAGGCTACATAATGTTTTACAAGCATCTGATTAAAAAATAGTGTAGCCAATATTCCTATATTCAGCTCCAAAGCTAAAGCATCACAGAACCTTTATTCCCATCACCCCTCTCTGTTTCCATAACTTAATTTGGTAGTTGAGTAGTTTTAAGAAAAACCTCTTGACATGTACAGTATGTCATGGACATATACTGTGTTGATCAAAGTACCTTCAGGGGCTTCTCAGTTGATAATTAGAATCATTAACATTAATGGCGCAGGCTTACACCACATTAAAACTCAGTATTAGGAGAAAAAAAAAAACATTAGCCCTTTGATTTTACCAGTGGGGGCTTGTTAATAGGGGGCTTGTTAATAGGGGGCGTTGGGGCGCCGCCCCCTCCAACATGCTGAGAAAAAAAAGCCTATTTAAACATTGAAAACATAATTTAATTAGATAATAATAGTTTACTCTTACAATGCTCCGGCCAAACAATGGTGAATGTAAGTGAGTTTAAGAAAGTTTTGGCAACCACAGGACCTGAGGCTGTTCTTTAATTATTGTTTAACTATAAAACTAGCATTAGTTTATGGATCACGTTTGACAGTCACAACCTTTAGAGGTAAGTGCTTAACAGTGTGACATGAAGAGTCTTCAATAGTAAATCGCTGGAACTGCCAAACCAGCAGTTCACCTGGATTGAATGTGACTATACCAGCATGGACCCTTCCACAGCCATTCAGGCTGTATAGAATATTGATGAAAGGAAGATAGATGGATGAATGGCTGTGAAGGGCGAGTATGAAGATGGATGAAGAATGTCACTGTTAGGCTGAACTGGGAGGATGAAGACTCAGAGTGGGGGTCCCTCTCAGGCACATTTCCGCCCAAGCTGGTCAGACCACCAGACAGAACCTAGGGAGAGATATGAGAGAAATTTGCACATGATGAGCTGGAAGGGATGTAGGTAAGGATAAGGATGGAGTGTGGAAGGGAGGGTGAGGGGAAGGGAGGTTGCGTCAAGAGATCTGAGACAAACAGAGCAGGATGGATTGACCGGGTATAAAAAGGGTTGATAGGTAATTAGAGGAGTGGTTCAGGCATGGTCCCGTTCCCGAGCCTAAGTTTAATTATTATTTTAATTTCACTAGTACAATCTGTACGTTTAAGAGTAGGCTTAAAACCTTCCTTTTTGAGACCTAGACTTGCTCTTAGGTATGCTGCTATAGGTCTAGAAGATTGATAACATCAACTGGCGCTATGCATTAATTAGTGCGGCAGAACTTAACTTGTCCTATGTTCTTAAATAGGAGGCGTTTAGATTCAAAAGGCATAGAGGTATTGATGTCTGATCTACTGAGTGGGCCACATGGCTTTCATGGTACTGCCATAAAAGGGGAATTTATGACACATGACACACAGAACTTCTCTTTCCAGCTTCTCCTGCCTCTTCTCCATCCTTATCACATCAAAGTAATTCATATCACATCAACACATGTTTCTGACTTGACCCCTTCCCCGGAGTCCCTGTGCCTTATCGCCCGCAGATCCAGGGCCACAGCTGTGGCCACATCATCATGGATTGCGATTTGTGGATCGCGTGTCAGAGGTCGCGGTGGTGGATCCAGTGTGGTGGATTCTATGTTGTGCCGGCTGATCGTAGTGGGAATGGCGGATTCTTTGTCGTGTTGGAGTGAGATAATGGTGGTGGACCACGACCGAGGTGGCAGCTGATGATGGATCCTAACTGGCGGCAATGGACAATGACTGTGGACTATAGTGGATCCGATCTTGACGATGGATCACGATCTTGCTGGCTACTGACCATAGACTATGATTGCAGCAGGACTGCTTGATATATAGTATTGAAGTTATCCTTCAAAATGTTTACCCTCATCAATGCTGCTAAAACCTTTAATCTTGATGATGTTTTCCTACACTTGACATCTATTGCACTTCTGTCCGTCCTGGGAGAGGGATCCCTCACATGTGGCTCTCTCTGAGGTTTCTACGTATTTTTACCCTGTTAAAATGTTTTTTAGTAGTTTTTCCTTAATCTTGCTGAGGGTTAAGGACAGAGGATGTCTCACCATGTTAAAGCCCTATGAGACAAATTGTGATTTGTGAATATGGGCTATACAAATATAATTTGATTGATTGATTGATAGTATGGACCACTCCACAACCATTTAACATTAAATCTCTCGATGGAAATTCGAAAGATTGAAAGGCTGTATTGTATATTGTGGATGGATACATGTAAATGGATGTTAAGGGGGAGGATGAAGATGGATGAAGAATGTCTCTGTCAGGCTGGTCTGGGAGGATATGCTGTGGACTGGGCAGATGGAGACTCTGTGTGGGGGTTCCGTCTCAGGCATCCACCCAAGCTGATGTCGGACCACAAAAAGAGTCAGACGAACAGGTGGTATTGGTGTGAAATACCTTGAAACAATTCTGGCCAGTAAAGTAGGCTGAGAGAGTGCTTGGGGCTGTTAAGGATGGCTTCTTAGGAGGCATGCACGATGAATGGGGTGAGTTTACTGGGGCCAAAAGAAGAAGAAAAAAAAATTTGGATGGATGGGCAAGACTTTAAAGGCGCTGTTGATGTCGTCTTTTGACAGCCAAGCTCTATAGCTGGCAAAGCGGATGAGAGTTATGGCATGGTTGATTGTTTAACATTACATGGAGAAATCTGAACTGGGAGTGAGAGGTGAATGCTTGGAATGTATGAGCCGTGTAGGGAAGACAATTACCTTCTTTTTACAGGAGTATTTTTGTGGGCTCATGAGCTCTTGAAAAGGAGGACTGTCAAATGGGCCTATCATGATCCCTCTTGACCTCTTTAGCCAATAAGGTGTCAACGGTATGGGATTCAATTGGAGTCAAGTTGACAGAGTTAGAATGTAAATGCCGGCGAGGCTGTGGTATTCTGACCACTAGGTGCAGGTGGCTCGACTGACACTTTTGGCTGTTGCCTAATACCGGGTTCACACCGGACGCGGAAGCGACGCGCCAAGCCTTAAAACCAGCTGGCTCCCATCCATCCCCGTTAAACATTTGTGCTGTTCACACCGGACGCTGAAGCAAAGGGTGCATCACGCCGTGCAGCGATCGTTTCGGCGTAGAGTAAAATTTTTTCGCTCATCGCGAGCTTATCATGCCAGGAAACACACTGAAAAATGATTTTAAACTATATAGATTGCATATTTTATATTATGTAAATTATCAAATATGCATCCCATACTTTGTATTCCACTTCTGCCACATAAGCAGTCATAAAGATAAAAAGAGAGAGGGGGGGGGGGGGGGGGGGGGTGCTACGTATTCTCCACATAGACTTGAGTGGAGAATACGTAATTTACCCTCGTCACCCGAAATTGAACAGAGCAGGGGAGAATTTCTTGAAGATGGATGACATTAAATTAATAATTGAAGTGGAGAAGTACAGTGAGTTGTATGATCCTCAGCACATGTTGCACTTCACACAAAGTGTGAAGTGCAACATAGACAAGCAGGTCAAAACAGGTACAAACACTGAAGCAGATAGAAAAGAGGTTCTTCCCTCAGATTATGATTCAAAGCAGTGTTTTAACTTCATTGTTTGCAGAAAAAGCGATGTTCATTTATATATTTGTATTTTTCTATTTAATCAGCAATAAAATTGCAACCAACACCCAAACTCTCCATACACACAGCACTGCACTCACCAGAAACACACAACACGCTGTCATCATTATTTTTTTTTGTCTTTCCAACTCCCCTTCCTCTTTTAGGAAAGGGCTTCTCCCCACTGGGCCTGAAGGATGCAAGGTTCCGTGAAGGAGTTCTGGGTTCTAATCTCCATCGCTAGCTCTCTCCCCAGGGTTTAGGCGCAGCTGACGAGATCAGGCCCCTTTTAATTCTTGTCCTCCTCATTTTCAAGTGGAGGGGAGGGGGATGCTGTGAGGATGGTGCTATCTTTTTTTCGCCCTCATGAAAGGCAAAGCAACTCTACACTTCAGTTTTAAATATCCTCTCTATTTAATTTATAATTCTATCCACTCGCCAACACACTTGCACCAGTACTATAAAATCTCTCTATAACAAATAGTGCCATCTCCGAGTTTTTGTATGTCCTCCCTTCTCGTTTCAATCCTGAATGTTCATCATGTCTTGTTTTGTACTTTCTCGATTGTTCTCTTGTCTTGTTTTGTCTTACGTCACAATAAAAATAAAATAATAGTAATCATTGAGAGTGAAAGCTGTAAACTGTTAAGGAAACCTCTAACTTGGTGCATTATTAAAAATATTGAGGTAGGCCCTTCACAATAACAAATTCTGTTGGACGATATTTTGTCCAGGAAATTATTGCGATAGATGATTATATTGTCATAAGTATGAAAAGATTCAAACCACTGGTACAATGATAATATTACAGCATAATCATGCAAGTACACCCTTACAAAGAGAAATTAACTTAATTCTTAAGAATATTCAGTCTGACATTTGAATGAGAATTAAAGATAAAATATCAATAAATTAATAAAAAACAAACCACATACAACCAAAACAATATATAAAATGGACTCTGTTTCTCTGTTAACAAAATTCAACCTAAATTAATATAAAACATTTGGCATAGGATTTATGTTGCCGGCTCAGTGAACCGGATGGTAATGATTTAGATGAGATTTTAGCTTTGTATTGTTGCAGTGTTTCACCTAGGATTATTTGTGTGTGTATCTGCTCTTCACATATTTAATGTGTTTAAATATGTGCTTCATAATCTCTTTGAAGAAGCACAAAAATAATCTACTGTTCAGTTCCTAATAACTTGTGATTGGTGTTGGTGTTTATAGTTAAAGTGTAAAGTCAGCATGAGAGAGGAGGTAGAACACCAAGCCAGATACAGTACAAACCAACCCCTGCTTCTGCTCTGATCTTCATCTTTTTACAGGGTTTTGTTTCCGCTGTTCGACATACATCACCTCCTCTTCTCCCTCTTCTCTGCTTCACGTTTGTCAGTCTTTGAATGACTGGGGACGAGTATAAAGTCCGCAGAGAAAATGAGATGAGGAAGCGACACAAGTCGATCAAATACAGAGACACACCAGCTAAATGTTTGCTGCAGCGGTGCGACCAAGGAACATTTTTAATCGCACTTCACCGATTTTTGTACACATGTACAAACTATTCACAATTTATATACAAAGGTCCCCAACCCTCCACCCCAATTCAGAGTCGTCCCTCTCAATATCATTGCAAACATAAGCCTTGATATTGCCTACATACATTTTAATAGCAATAAAATATGCACTGACTAAACACTTGATCGCTAATTATAGGTGCAAAATAATGCATTCTTAAGCTTTGGCATATTGCATCCCCCCCTCTCCATCCCTCACAGTGGTTTGTACATTGTTCACCGCCCCCCCTCCTCAAACACTCACTCACTATTCCTCTCTCTATCTCTCTCAGAGAGTTGCGCTCCAGTTTAGACTGACTTCCTGTAAGTCGCAGCTCTGCAACAGTTGTTGTCATAGGATGTAAGGCACATTGCCTTAATTCTACAACTCAATAGCAAAAAATATTTTAATCACACTGCATATTTTTGTTTGTTTTACCTCACAGTTAAATCTAGACTCTACATAACCTGCAACTTCTAATGCACATGGAAGGCAGGAAATCTCATCCTATTTTCAAGCCGTTGGTTGCGAATGTAAGATGTGTTATATATATGCTACAGAATGCTTGGATTCAATAAAAATGTAGATTTTCAAACAAAAATATGTGATCTGTTGTAGATGATGAATTGGTATCAATTTATAATAGTTAAGATGAACTTATCCAAAACAATTTGGCTGCAAGTACAATGTTTTTTTCTTACTGCATGTACAATTTCGGTATTGTTTTTTTAAATAAATGAAGTCTTAATTCATTGAAACAAGACAACATTACAACAAATGCTGTTATATAGGCTCAGTGAATTGTAGGCTTTATAATGTTGTGGACTTGTACACATTGACAGCAAAACATTATAGTTGTGCTTCTTCAGGACAACTAAATCTAATTAGGCATATTATTGGCTTTAGCATGGTTAATGGATGTGCTACGATACTAAACCTGCAAAGAGGAGGTATCTAATCTTTTTCACTGCACCAAAATGTCAAGTAAGCATAAGGACCCAGATATATCAAATGCAAGTTGATATATGAAAGTAATGAAGTACTTGTAGAAATGATTCACAAACTTGTCATCAGGCAAAGGCAACTCAGAGAGGAGCTGGCTGTGGACAGGCAGGGACAGTCAGGCAGAGGGCGTCTCAGGTAAGCTTGTTAGTTTTTGTAAAGTCATTAGTAAAGTGATAGATTGTTGTTGTGTTGAACTGTGAAGGAGTATAGAAATCACCTTATTTCTATTCTTTGAGATATATATATATATACTATACTGGTCCCCTATGGTGTCCCCCTCCAGGAATTGTCATTGAAGAAATGTCTTTGTTTATCAAAACAATGAGTCTTACTATGAGAAATTTCTGACTGTGACAAAAATCTTTGTAATGATGGGTACATTTTTCACCACTGCGTAAAGACGATTATCCACAATCCTTAGTAATACAAAACATTATGATCACTTGATTTTATGTTTAACAATAGAAGAGCCATTCATGCAATTTGTCTAAATGTATCTATCGATTTGAATGAGATGGAATGCAGCTGAAAATCCTGTCCTGTAGGGGTCGTCATACATACCTGTGTTTGAGGGTCCAACAATGAAACATGTCGGAAGTGCTGAATTTTAATCATCTAGGATGTACCTGCCTTTAGCTTTGTGCCAGTTAACATCTTGAATACAAACAAGCGTATACCGCGCACACAAACCACACACTGCAGTGCACGCGCATTTAATAACAGCCTACATATATAAGATGTTGACAGAATTGGAGCAGTCCGTATTGAGATGAGGCCTCTCCTCAGTGACAGTGGCACGAAGACGGAGAGAGAGAGAGGCCCACACTGATGGTCGGGAGACATGGATACATACGATGAATGAGAAAAGAGGAACAAGCAGGAGGAACAAACGGTACAGATGATAACGGTGACGCGATGGCACAAATGAGAATCCTACCGATCTGGACGCTCGGAGATCCGCACAACGCCTCGCGCCATAAGAGTGTCACCACAAACAGCAGCTTCATGGTGCTGGTATTGCTCCTTGCGCAACGGCACCGCAGCCTACAGCAGGTTCCTACCAAAACATCAACGAAATCACACGCTATGCGAGTTCATGGCGTGATTGCAGGTTCGCTCTCGAGCGTCTCGAGCTCTGCGGATGCTGTCTTCTCTCTCCGTGGAGATGCGCGTACCACCGCTACTGCTGGACTGGGGCGCGCGCCGAGGGTGATAGGAATACCGATGAGGCACGACAGCTGAACGTAAAGCAACATTTTTGAAACCAAGATGAGGTCTCAGGAACCTGATAGTTCACGACACCATAGCTGGAGGAGTTTATATAATGACACCGCACAACAAGCAATATTGGAACTGGCTGCCAGCTGGCCTCTGAACCGTGAGTTGATTAATTCGATTAAGAATAATTTAATATTATGAACATACGTAATAAACAAAAAAGCTCAAGTTCATTTCTTCAGTGAGAATACCATTCTAGCTTTCAAGTAACATACTATGGCCATCAAAACACACATTTTCACAAAATGCAATATAACACTACTTCTGTTTTGTGAATGTGTTTTGACCCTTAGGGCCACTGTGTACTGTTACCTATGTGTGCTTCATCCATAACCATACTTGATCCATATAAGAAAATGTAGGTTACAAATTTGTTGAAACTCCAGAGGAATTTGACTAACAAAAACACCTATCACTCTGATTCTTTTTGTCTTGTGTGTTGATTTGTAGTTGAGAGAGATCCGGCTATTCCCAACATCTTCTTAAACATGAGGATGAAGTGAAGAAGGCATCAGCAGTAGCACTGGCAGCATCTAAGAAATTGTGTTAAAACAAGTGCATGTGCTAGCCAGTGAAATCATGTTAATGCAAATACAGGTCCAGTCCTGACAGCTAGCATCTAACCCTAACCCTGTCAAAGTGAGCCTGAAGACAGGAGGCAGCTGGTCAACCTGGGGTGTGTTCATCTGGCTGTGGAGTTTCCTTTAGTGTACTTCCCTTTAGCATTGCAAGGACAGCTAGCATGGCACAATTAGCATGAATACTGGCTATGTTGTGTGTCCTGAGCAGAACACTGATGGGTGTTGTCAATATGACAGTTGTTCCAGCACCAAACGTCAGGAACACCTACTGTCAAGCATTATAGCAACGTTGTACATGTGTACAGGTGAGTGTTAACTCAGCTCCTCTTTTTAGGATGCATGCCTTATGGTGAAGACAGACGTCATCTACCAGCTCTGTTGGTTCAGGATCGGCACCTCAGACAGCAACTGCGTCACAAGAATTCCAGGAAAAGACAGGCAGTAGGCCCGAACGGGAATCGCCTGGGTGAGCTTAGAAAAAGTCAAAGCCTCATGAACTCACCTATTCACATCAGTGATCCTGTCAGTCTGTCCTTTCATATTCTTAAAAACTGCTCATGCGATTTACTTCAAACTTATAACTAATAATTGAGACTTTAATTGGTTACCATTTAACTCTTTGCGACAAATTCTTTTTCTTCATGCTGACATCAATCCAATAATCTATCATAAGTGACAGCTTTATGATCAGAAAATTATTAAACTAAGAACCAGTGGAAAAGATTAATCAATTGTAAATTTGAAATATTTTACTTGATGAAAATCAAACATGAGAAACGTCTAAGAAAAAGAACATACTTACAGTCAACTTGTAAAATAAACAGACTAACAATGCTTAAAAAAGACAGCTTGCACTTGATTAAAACACAATCATATTTAACTTAATCTGCTCTTTATATTTTTCAAGTAATTCTTCACCCTCCTCTATAATCTTCAAGGCAACCCTAAGTCTCAACTAAGTCTCCCTTGTCCCCATTATGGTATGAGGTTCATCATCATTTTCTATTGAGAGTATGTTTACTTGAACATTATCAGTTGTGCCCCCTGACATTAGTAATGATGGGAAATATGAAGAATAATTGCATGTTTATTTGGATCAAATCATATTTACGACAGAAAGTGTTTAAGTCAACAGTCTATTGAAGTAAATCAATAAAAAGCAGCAGGTTTTGTACATGGCAGCTGAACAGGCATCGTTTGATTAAATACACTGAGATAGATAATGTTGGAACAACAACGAAGTCATGTTTTAAGTTTGATACACTTAAAAGAGAGCTTCACTTCAGAAAAAATATTTTAAATATACAAATGCAAAGGATTGCCAAGATTTTT